>NC_048595.1:153880154-154180154 GCF_003668045.3 Cricetulus griseus
ACATTGACCCTAACTTGTGGCAGCTCATGGACTCTAGACTGAGAGCTGGGGAGCCTGCATGGGACCAAAGCAGGCCCTCTGCTTGTGTGCAACAGTTTTGTAGCCTGGTCTGTTTGTGGGACTCTGGGCAGTGGGACAAGAAATCTACCCCTAGTGCATGAGCTGGCTTTATGAGTCCCATTCCATATGGTGGGATGCCTTGCTCAGCTTTGATTGGGCGGGGGGGGGGGGGGTCTACCTCAACAGAATATGCCAGGCTTTGTTGACTCCCCAAGAGGCCTTACTTTTTCTGAGGAGTGGATGGGGATGAACTGAGGAAGGTAGGGGGAGGGGATGGGTGGGAGGGGAGGGGAATTGTGGTTGGTATGTAAAATAAATAAAAAAATAAAATAAAATATCAAAAAGTGTACCCAGGGCTAAGGAGATGATGGTTCGGTGGAGAAAGTGCTTGCTGTGCAAGCATGAGGACCTCAGTTAGCATCCCCAGTACCCACACAAAGCAAGATGCAGTGGCACACATCTTTAAAACTAGCACTGGGGAGGAAGTCAAAGAAAGATGGATCACACCACAGGCTCACTAGCCAGCCAATTTAGCTAAAACAGTACACTGCACACTCATTGAGAAATTGTCTCCAAATAAGGTGGAGAGCAATAGAGAAAGACATGTGATGTCAGTCCCTGGCTTCTATATTCATATACACATGAGCAAGTGTACTTGCACATACACATGCAAATGCTATACACATGAACATTCATGTGAATGCACCCATACACACACACAATGTATATTCAAAATGCATGGCTTAATGTTAAGTTTCTATAAGATAGATGGTGGGTACATTGATCTTCATTTTAATACTATGTGTTGCTGTCTACATATTTTAAATATTTCAATTAGATTTATTTTTTATTTTTAAGCCAAAATGGCAGATAACCAAAGGCATTTAAGTCCAGAAACATTACACTCATCAGCATTTTCACTTTTAGGTTAAATACCTCTCTCCCAGTCTTTATCCTACTATCACTGTCCCATAAGAATTTATATGTACAATTTTTGAGGATAACATGGATGAAACAATTAAGATCTCCTGAGCTACAAACATATTTGTATTACTGTGGTTTGTGATAGAGATTTCCAAAATCATTAAGCAAACATCTAATGATGACTTTGATAATCAAGGCTTCCTTCTTTTCCCTTTTGTTACTTCTGTGTTAATATGACATTTCCCCTTGTAAATTGTGACTTAACTAAATAAAAATGATGGGGAAATTTCCAGATTACTATTTTTATATCTGAAGGTTTTATATGTAATCCCACCAGAACTTGTTAAGTGTGTCATGACATCCTGACTGGTAGTTATCCCAGTAATAAAGCAGGAGGATGCTAAATAGATGCTGAAGATTAACCAAAGAAATTGTTGGGGGCACTGGGGACATGGTTCATAGGTTAACAGCATTGGTTGTGTTCAATTCTGTCTATAATTCACAACTGTCTAAAACTCCAGGTCCATGGACTCACACACTCCCTTCTGCTGTTGTGGGAAGATATCCATCCATGCAGGCAAAACACCCATACACATAAAATAAAAATAAATCAATAAAAATCTTAAGGTGGGAAGGACTTAAATAATTTGGTTCGAAATTTCACACAATTTCATTTATGTCTATTTTTTTCTCTAAGCTGACAGCTGAGTTGTTTTCAAGCCAGGCATTTGGGGATAGATAATTAAAAACATTAATATCACAATAGGTAACAAAATATAAAAGCAAACTTTGGTCATCACTGCTAACATTTGAATGTGTCTTGATTTTAAGCATCCTTGTGTTGGTGGGACCTCTAGAGAGGGGTATCTTGAGAGAGGCCTTAAGTCATTGGGGTGTGACATTGGGAAACATTAAACAGTTCTGAGACCATATCAGTTTGCAACTATCTCTCTAAAACTGTTCTGACTTCTTGCCTGGTGCTGTGGTTGCTTCCTGTCCCACAGGCCCTGTGTCCCTACCATGGGACTCAAGGCCCTCACAAGACTTGATGCCATTCTCCGGAGCTCCATACTAAATAAGCACCTTTTATTTAACATAAATACCTGCCTTGGATATTTTGATATAATAATTAATCTAACTCAGGTAACTATAGACACATTCAATTCTGAGTCTTTTCAAGGTTGGGGCCAGAGGGCAAAGTAGGTGTAGAATGGAGTGAAATCTATGATCCAGACAAAAGGAGGACCCCTTGGTTATCTGCTCATCTTAAGATATTTGTTGGTGGTGATGTGTTTGCATTTTATAATGTTTTGCTTTGAAACAGAGCCTTACAGGTCCTAGGCTGGCCTAGAACATGGAAGGTAGTCCAAATGACCTTGAAATTCTGATCCTCTTTCCTCTACCTCTGAAGCACTAGGCTTACATCTACACCCTAACCACAGTTTGTACAGTCCTCAAAAGGGCTTGTGGAACCCCAGAACTTCTGCATTTCTCTTAACTTCCTATACTAAGATGTGAGTGTCTTTGCTTTGCCACACACTCCTACCCACTTTCTGTCTTCTCAGAGACTTTGGCAAATGGATTTGCTTGGGCATGAACTAGAAACCTTAGAAATATGAACCTGCCTAAGAACTATCTCAGATAGTTTCATATAGTGGTGAAAACTGACTAACTACTGAATTATTTGTCTAGGTGATTTGGGAAAAAAGGTATTGAAGGAAGGAAGGGAGGGAGGGAGGGAAGGAAAGAAGGAAGGAAGGAAGGAAGGAAGGAAGGAAGGAAGGAAGGAAGGAAGGAAGGAAGGAAGGAAGGAAGACTTGGAAAGAGAGAGGGAATAAATCCCATTGGGACCTGGTGATTCAAATATCACAGGGCTGTTCTGTTGTACTTGAGCCTCAATTCCAATGCGTCTCTTTTCTGACGACTTTGCTCCTAACTCAGTTCTTGGGCTGAGAATGCAAGGAAGAGAAATCCCTCTCATATATGACCTTTCTTCCTTCTGCATAGAGCTCCCTACAGACTTGCTAGAGGGAAACCCTCCAGTTTCTAGTTATACAAATGTTTCTCAGTTTGATGAGAATTCTGTAAACCAGGTCAGTGTGAAAGGAAGTCCTCTGTACAAGTCAGAAAAATGCCCTTCAAGATGAAGCTCTTATAATCTATAAAGACTACAAACTCAAGGGCAGAAAGACACTATAAAGTAATAAATACTGAGTTCCCTTTTGAAAATGCTAGATGCACATAAATCCTTCTTTTTAAATTGTGAACCATATTACATTAGTGGTGAAATTGAAACTGGGGAATGAAATTTACAGAATGAGAAATTATTTAGATTTGCTATATAGGATCCTGGTCTACCTTGAAGACCTGAAGAAAAGTGAACAAGAGCTAAAGAGTAGAGAAATAAGCATGTGTTCATAGAACCCTGTCTCTACAAATGTAAAATCCTCCCTTACACTCACAAGTTAGTACCATAGAACTCCATGCTGAGCTGCAATACTGAGAAAGACACCAACCCCTCCTCACAGCTACTCAGGATACCCCAGGTTTCTAGTCTTCCTAAGAAGAATAACAATAGCAACAAACACTCTCATCCTATTTTGTATTTGATACTAGTATTTGCTTAGTGGCATGAAAGCAAACTAAAGGAGAGTCATGCTGTAGTATATGCCAAAATACATGGGTCTCAGGCCCTTGATGGGATATACAAATATATATTTTCTTGAATATATATACATATATATTCCTATGTATATTTCATATATATATATATATATATATATATATATGGAAAGATCTTAGAAATGATGTGCAGCATAAGCCTAAAATTGTTGAAATGGAAAGGGCAACATGCTTACTTGCAAAAAGCCTTCCCCTCTATGCCTAGCCTTTCCTAACTGTGGATACATGACGCTTCCTAAATGCCTCCACTCTGCAAATGGAGATCCTGAGTCCCAGACTGCCAGAAAGGCTTGCAAAGAATGAATGCCTCTTGAGAAACAGATTAAACAAAATATCCCAGCTGATTAGTGGCCTCAGTCAAGGTGAAGGTTGTGGAAGCAAGGGCAGGGGGTCGCACTTTGTGGTCTGAAATCATTCAGATTCCTGGGTTCATGGCAGATGCTGAAGACTGTTTGGGAACCACCCACCATGCCAAGCTGTGGGAAGGAGGAGAAAGAACATTCTCTGGAAATGGTCAATGCAACAGAAATCAATATAGCACTCAGGTCTGTCACTCAATACAAGAAAATTACTAAAGCTGTAACCTTCAGTTACTTGCTTCCCATCATCTTCTTCTTTTTTTATTTTTAAGATTTATTTATTATGCATACAACATTATGCCTCCATATATGCCTGCACACCAGAAGATAGCATCATATCTCATTACAGATGGTTGTGAGCCATCATGTGGGTGCTGGGAATTGAACTCAGGTCCTCTGGAAGAACAGCCTGTGCTCTTAACCTCTAAGCCATCTCTCCAGCCCCATAATCTTCTAATAGGAAAACTTCCTAGGATTAGGGCTATAGCTTAGCTGGTTGAAGCTAGCATGCATAAAGCCACCATATAAACAAACAGAAAGACAAAAATCACATCATCACCTCACTAAATATAGGAAAGATATTTAACAAAATCCCACACTGCTTCATGATGAACATACTGGAAAAGCTACAGATACAATGGACATACCCCAACATAATTAATATAATTTACAACAAACTCATAGCTATCATCAACCCAAATTTATCTGTATTTTCAGATGATATGATAGTGTACATAAGTGACACTTAAAATTCCTCCAGGAAATTTCTACAGCTGATAAACGCTTTCAGCAAAGTAGCAGAATACAAAATTAATACATAAGAGTCAGTAGTCTTCCCAAGTACAAATGACCAATGAGCCAAGAAAGAAGACAAACAACACCTTTCACAATAATCTCAAAAATATAAAGTATCATGGAGTAACTCTAAGCAAGTGAAAAGTTGAAGAAGATATCAAAAGATAGAAAGATCTCCCATGCTCATGGATCAGTACAATTGATGTAAGAATAATGGCCATGCTGCCAAAAGCAGTCTACACATTCAATGCAATTCCCATAAAAATCTCCACACAATTTTTCACAGATCTTGAAAGGAGAATTTTAAGCTTCATAGGGCAATAAAAAGCAGAATATCTAAAAAACTCTTAAGTGTTAAGAGAATTGCTAGATGTCTCACCATTCCCAATCTCAAATTGTACTACAGAGCTATAGTAATAAAAGCAACATAGTATTAGGACAAAAGCAGACACATTTATCAATAAAATTGAATTGAAGACCCACAAGTAAATCCATACACCTATGGACACCTGATTATTTTTATAAAGAGGCCATAAATACACACTGAAAAAAAAAGAAAGCATCTTCAACAAATGATGCTGGTCAAACTAGATGGCTGATGTACAAGAATGCAAATAGATCTGTACTTATCACCCTGCACAAAGCTCAATTCCAAATGGATGGAAAACATCAGTTTAAATTCAGATGCACTGAACCTGACTGAAGAGAAGGTGGGGATGACCCTTGAACTCATTGGTACAAGAGACAACTTCCTGAACAGAATGCCCATCCCACAGGCACTATGATAGACAACAAATAGGACCTTATGAAACGGGAAAGCTTCTATACTACCACTCAGACAAAGCAGCAGCTGACAAAAAAAGAAAGGATTTTTACCAACTTCAATCTGATAAATGGCTAAGATCCAAAATACATAAAGAACTCAAAGAACTTAATATTAAGAAAAATAACCAATTTTTGATATCTAAAAATAGTTTGTTTTCTTTTTTAAAATTTATTTTTATTTAAATAAGAACCAAGCCTGCTTCACATGTCAATCTGAGCTCCCTCTTACCCCTCCTTCCCCATGCCCCAATACCCCCAATACCCCACTCCATCCCCGCTCCACTCCCCAAGGAGGGTAAGGCCCTCCATGGGAGACCGCAAAGTCTGTCATATCATCATGGGCAGGGCCTAGGTCCTCCCCGATGTGTCCTCCAGGATGAGAGAGCATCCCTCCACATGGAATGGACTCCCAAAGTCCATTTTTACAACAGGGATAAATACTGATCTACTACCTGATGCCCTATAGAATGCCAAGGCTTCCTCACTGTCACCCATGTTCAGTGGGTCTGGATCAGTCCCATGGCTGGCCTCTCAGCTATCAGTTTGGAGTCCATGAGCAACCCATTGTTCAGGTCAGCTGTTTCTGTGGGTTTCACCAGCCCTATCTTGACGCCTTTGCTCATCACTCATCCCTCTCTGCAACTGGGTTCCAGTGAATAACCAAATTTTAAAATGGGGTGCAATTTAGACAGAGAATTCTCAAAAAAGGAAAGTCAAATGGCTGAGAAACAGTTACATGCTTATCATCCTTAGTTAGCCAGTGGGGGGAATGCAAATCAAAGCACTGTGAGATTTCATCTTATACCAATGAGAATGGCCAGGATCAAAAATCAAACAAACAAACAAATGATGGCTCATGATGGTAAGGATTGGAGTAAGGGGAACTCATCCATTGCTGGTGGGAGTGCAAACTTGAACAGCTACAAATTAAACTAACTCAAAATCCACCTATACCATCTTTGTCATCTTACTAAATGACACTTCATCCTACTGCAGAGACACCTGCTTAATCATATCCATTGCTGCACTCCTCAAAATAGCTAGAAACTGGAAACAACCTAGATGTCCACCGATGCATGAATCAATTAAAAGTGTACATTTAGACAATGGAATATTACTCATCTGTTAAGCAAGTGAATCATGAAATGGATGATGTAGGGAGAAATCCTGTTTAGAGGTACTTCTGACCATGCCAGCTTG
Organism: Cricetulus griseus; assembly: GCF_003668045.3. Classification (NCBI taxonomy): domain Eukaryota; kingdom Metazoa; phylum Chordata; class Mammalia; order Rodentia; family Cricetidae; genus Cricetulus; species Cricetulus griseus. The sequence continues at coordinate 153,887,000 of NC_048595.1, forward strand.
GGGCTGGCCACAGGTGCTGCTGACCATGCCCAAGTAGGTGTGGTCAGAGTGATATAGCAAGGGTTTAAGTAAGAGGGAGGTGCACATATGGCTCCCTTTTCTCTTTCCCTCCTGGCTGAGGCATCTTGTGCAAACCTGGTCACTGGCTACCTTGCGTGTGTACTATTACTTAATAAACTACCTGTTATCAATCTAGTTCTGACTCCACATTGTGTTCAGCTTTAGGATGGGACTAAGATATTATTCTTAGTGTGGTGACTCAGAAAGACAAATGTGGTATGTATTTACTTAGGTCTGGATGTTAGCTGTTAAGTCATTGATAAGGAAGCTACAGTCCATATAACCACAGAGGTTAGGCACAGAGTAAGGGACTAGAGGGGATTGATGGATCTCTCTCTAGGAAAGGGAAATAGACTGTTATGGATGGACCTGGAGGGGAGTGCACTGAAACAGGAGGCTCAAACAGGAAGAAGGAGGTAAGAGGGTGTGAGGGATGGAATAAAGAAGAGATACCTAAAACTAAAATTTGAGGGGTCATTTGTATGTATACATGGTCTACATGAAATAGACAATAACAGGGCAAACAGAACCCTAAATGGACATGTTTTGTCACCAAATGAATCTTCTAGCCCTGGGATTGTGTTACATTTGATCAAGCTCTTGGCCAAAGGAGTCCCATGAGAACCCCCAAACAACCCAGACTATTACCAAAGCCTCTTGGTGGTTCTCCATGAACTGGCAATGAGGTTCTACTACTGAAGACAACACCTACACAACTCACTGAACACAGAGAAGTCAAGCTGGTACCTTCACCCCCCAGAGACTAGAGTCTTCACTCCCAGAGACTAGTGTTCATGGTACTAGAAGGTACTCTGCATGATACTAAGGGAGAAAAGTAAATACCAACCCAGCTACAAAACCCTTCTATAATGGTGACCTGCCTGCAGGATACATTGGTACAATAGTGGCACAAAGCTTGTAGGAAAAAAGTGATCAATATTTTATTTTAATTAAAGTCCACTTCACAAGATAGAACCCACACCCAATGATGCCTGTGTGGCCAAGAACCTAAGAATAGATAGGCCACAGATCTAGAAGGAAAAACAAGATTTACTGTTCTGTTAAAGGGACATAGCGATGAAATGACTCCTAATGATGTTGCAATATACTCATGGATCAATATCTTGCTCAGACATCATCAGATAAGCTTCTTCCTGCAGTACATGAGAATAAATACAGAGACCCACATCAGGACACTGTGAAGAACATGTAAGACCTTGGAACACTCAGCCTTAAAAGGATGACTTTATCAAGTCCCTCTTCTAAGGGCTCAGGGATTTCTGTAGACGAAGAGGTGGGGAAAGTGTAAGACTCAGAGAGGATGAGGATACCAAAGAACCAAGGCCTTCTAGATGCAACAGGGCTGGTGCATACATGAATTGTGACAGCATGGAAAGGGTCTGCACAGGTCTTCACTAGACAGAGTCCTAGAACTGGAAAAAGAAATGGAGCCATGCCCCTATCCCTACCTCAGAAGCTGTCTCTAATTGATAGCCAATTGCAAATGAAAAATTTAGTTTTCTCCAAGGGAGTTTCATGTGGAAGACAAGCCATTCTTAGGGGTAGACCCATCCCCAGCAGTAGATGGTAAACCCAAAACAAACTCAAAACAAACTCAACACCTCTGGAAGGTCCCTGTCTTGTAATGTTTCAGGCCTAAAAAATAAATAAATAAAATTTAAAAAAAAAACACCTTTCGGATCTTCTGCATACATATTATGGATTACTGTTTCTGTTCTCATGGGATTCCTGTATGTGCAAACTTGTGTGTGTGTGTGTGTGTGTGTGTGTGTGTGTGCGTGCACACGCGTGTGCGCACGCGCGCACATGTGCGTGAATGTGCACGTGTGTGTACATGCATGTCTGTCTGTGTACATATGTCTCTTGTACTTTTTCTTTGGCGATTTTCATTGTTTTGTTCTATTCAGATTTGTTTTTGCTTTATCTTATTTCCATTTAATTTTATTATTATTATTATTGCTATTATTATTTCTTAGATGTCTGCTTGTTTCCTAGCAAGAGACAAGAAGGGTGTGGACCCAGATGGGAGAAGAGGTTGGGAGGAAATGGGAGTGGTAGGGAAGTGTACTTGTAAAACATTACTGAAATTATTGGAAAAAAAAACCTGTATTTTCAATAAAATAAAATAAAATGAACTCCAAGTAGGAAAGGCAGAAATGTCAACTAAAACACTAAAAGTAATCCTGAGATCTCCTCCTGTTCATTCTCCAAACATTTTTCTAACTGGTGAAATCCCACTGCAGGAAAAAAACTTTTTGGTTTTGCTTTTGCTTTTTCAATCTCTTTTCAATATAAATTATGTGGCACATAAGTAATTTCCAATTAATGTCTTACTTTGTCCTATGATTTAGATTTATGATTACAGTTTTGCCTGAATAAACCACACACACACACACACACACACACACACACACACACACACACACACACTTGAGGGGCAAGAGATTGAGAATAAGAAGAGACAGTTTTGACAATTTCTCTATGATTAGAAAATGCATTATGCTAGACAGCAGTTCTGGGTCTGTCCCAGAAGTTTTGGTGGACTTAAGTCTAGGGAGACTTCTCATGAAGTCATATCCTATCTTCAAGAAGAGAGTCACAGGGGAAACACATGGTTTGCACACCTCAGGTCACATTGGCATACCATTTCAGAACAAGGAAACTCCAAAACTTATCTTTCTCTTTCATAAATCAAGGAAAATAACAGGCTTCCATCTATCCAGCTCTCACTGTTTGAGTGAAATAGAATTCTGGAGGGCCCACTCCTATTTGAGGGCTGGCTAAAATGTATAGCTAGAAATCAGAGGTGAAATAAGGAAATTACTAGCAGATTGTGCCTTTGAGGTCTAGGAACAGAAGCAGAGGTGCTTAGCACAGTGTTACTATTCTGAAGTGAGCACGGAAATAAAGGACCAACATAGTCTTCAACAGGCCAAGAAATGGAACCCTAAGAGTCATAGGTGGCAGTATCACAGATAAAAGATATCATTGTCAGACTGAATTAGTCCCTGAGGACCTTGGGATCCTGTCTCTGCTAAGATTGCTGAGCCGTTCCGGCCCCCACAGTGTGCATAGAGTGCAGAGGGGAGCTGATTTGGCCCCTAACTTGGGCTCAACTTCCCCCTGCCCGCCCTGGCAAATCCCGCCCCGGGATCTGCAGCAGACTGAATCGGTCCCTGAGGCCCCTGGGATCCTGACTCTTCTGAGTTCACTGGGCTATTCCGGGCCCCACAGAGTGCAGAGAGTGCAGAGGGGAGCTGCTTCAGCCCTTGACTTGGGCCCAACTTCCATCTGCCCACCCTAGCAAACCCTGCCCAGGGATCTTCAACAGGACGACTCGACCCCTGAGGACCAAACAACCCAGAGTCTGCTGACATCTCTGGGCCAGTGGTACTCTCACCCACCTGGAGAGCAAGTGCCTCAGACCTCCCTGCACCCAACTTGAAACCCATCAGAGTATCAAAGTCAATTGCACACACCTGAAGAGAACACCGGACCCATACACACCAGGAAAGGAAGTGACACCAACTGTACCCACTGGAACAAGAGATGGGAAGACGACAATATAAGAACACATCCAACAACAGGAAAACCAATATGACACCACCAGAGTCTAGAGACTCTACATCAGTGAGACATGAACATCCCAACACAGAAGAAGCAGAGGACAGCAACCTTAAAAACAACTTCATGGAGATGATAGAGAACCTAAAAGAGGAAATCAACAAATCCTTCCTAGAAATGGAAGAAAAGACAACCCAAAAGATGCAAGAAATCAAGGAAAGCCAAAAAAAGCCAAGAAAATACAATTAAACACCTGAAGGAAAGCGTTCAGGACCTGAAAACTGAATTAGAGACAATAAAGAAAATACAAACTGAGGGAATGCTGGAAGTGGAAAAGCTGAATAAACAATCAGGAACAACAGATGCAAGCATAACCAATAGAATACAATAGATGGAAGACAGAATCTCAGATGCTGAAGACAAACTAGAGGAAATAAACTCGTCAAGCAAAGAAAATCTGAAGTCTAACAAATCCATAACACAAAATATTCAGGAAATTTGGGACACCGTGAAAAGACCAAACCTAAGGATAATAGGTATAGAAGAAGGAGAAGAAACCCAACTCAAAGGTGCAGAAAACATATTCAACAAAATCATAGAAGAAAACTTTCCCAACCTAAAGAAAGACATGCCAATGAAAGTACAAGAAACCTACAGAATGCCAAATAGAGTGGACCACAAAAGAAAGTCACCACGTCACATAATAATTAAAACACCAAATGTACAGAATAAAGAAAAAATATTAAGAGCAGCAAGGGAAAAAGGCCAAGTAACATATAAAGGCAAACCTATCAGAATTACACCAGACTTCTCCATGGAAACTCTGAAAGCTAGAAGCACCTGGATAGATATTATACCAACTCTGAAAGAACATTGATGTCAGCCCAGACTACTATACCCAGCAAAGCTTTCAATCAATATAAATGGAGAAAACAAGATATTCCACGACAAAAACAGATTTAAACAATATGTAACCACTAATCCATCCCTACAGAAAGTACTGGAAGGAAAACTCCAACCTAAGGAAATCAACTACACTTGCATGAATATAGGCAATAGATAATCACACTCTACAAAAATACAAAATAAAAGGCAGGCTAAATCCACATACAATACCAGTACCAACAACAAACCAAAACAAACAAGAATAAACACTGAATGGAACTTAATTTTCCTCAATATTACTGGTCTTAACTCGACCATAAAAAGACACAGGCTAACAGATTGGATATGAAGACAGAATCCATCCTTCTGCTGCATAAAAGAAACACACCTTGAATTCAAAGACAGACATTACCTCAGAGTAAAGGGTTAGGATAAGATACTCCAATCAAATGGACACAAGAAACGAGCCGGGGTAGCTATACTTGTATCTAACAAGATAGACTTCAAACTAAAATCAATTGAAAGAGATGAAGAAGGTCATTTCATATTCATCACAGGAAAAATCCATCAGGAAGAAGTCTCAATTCTAAACATATATGCCACAAATACAAAGGCACCAACATTCTTAAAAGAAACATTATTAAAACACAAATCACAAATAAGGCCTCACACAGTTATAGTGGGAGACTTCAGCACCCCACTCTCACCCCTGGACAGGATCACCAGACAGAAACTTAACAAAGAGATAAAGGAACTAACAGAAGTTATGACCCAATTGGGATTAACAGACATTTATAGAACTTTCTATCCAAACACAAAAGAATATACCTTCTTTTCAGCATCAAATGAAACCTTCCCAAAAATCGACTACATTCTCGGCAACATAGCAAACCTCAGCAGGTACAAAAAATTGGAATAATCCCGTGTGTCTTATCAGACCACCATGATTAAAAACGATAAAAATCAATAACAAATCAAAGTGCAAAAAACCTAACAACTCATGGAAATTGAACAACATGGATTTGCAACATTCCTGGGTCAAGGAAGAAATAAAGAAAGAAATTAAAGACTTCCTAGAATTCAATGAAAATGTTGACACAACATACCCAAACTTATGGGACACTTTGAAAGCAGTACTAAGAGGAAAGTTCATAGCTCTACGTGCTCACATGAAGAAACTAGAGAATAGCCACACCAGAGATCTGACATCACAGCTGAAAGCTCTAGAAAAAATGGAAGCAAATTCACCACAGAGGAGCAGATGCCAGGAAATAATCAAACTGATGGCACAAATCAATAAAGTTGAAACAAAGAAAACAATTCAAAGAATCAATATAACAAGGAGTTGGTTCTTTGAGAAAATCAACAAGATAGACAAACAGTTATCCAAATTAACCAAAAGGAAGAGAGAGATAATGCAAATTAACAAAATTAGAAATGAAAAGGGGGACATAACAATGGACACTGAAGAAATCCAGAGAATCTTCGGGTCGTACTTTGAAAACCTGTACTCCACAAAAATGGAAAAATTAAAGGAAATGGACAATTTTCTGGACAGTTATCACTTACCAAAACTGAATCAAGAACAGATAAGCAACTTAAATAGACCATTAACCTCTAAGGAAATAGAAGCAGTCATCAAAAGTCTCCCAACCAAAAAAAAAGCCTGGGGCCAGGTGGATTCACTGTCAAATTCTACCAGAAATTTAAAGAAGTGCTAATACCAATATTCCTCAAATTTTTCCACAAAATAGAAGCAGAAGGGACATTGCCAAACTCTTTTTACGAGGCTACAATAACCTTGATCCCAAGCCACACAAAGACACAACTAAGAAAGAGTACTACAGACCAATATCCCTCATGAACATTGATGCAAAAATTCTCAATAAAATCCTAGCAAATTGAATACAAGATCATATCAGAGAAATCATCCACCAAGATGATGTATGCTTCATCCCAGGGATGCAAGGATGGTTCAACATATGAAAATCCATCAATGTAATCCACCATATAAACAGACTGAGGGAAAAAAAACACATGATCATCTCACTAGATGCCAAAAAAGCCTTTCACAAAATCCAACACCCCTTCATGATAAAGGTCTTGGAGAAATCAGGGATAACAGGAACATACTGCAACATAATAAAAGCAATATACAGCAAGCCAACAGCCAACATCAAATTAAATGGAGAGAAACTCGATCCAATTCTGCTAAAATCGGGACAAGACAAGGCTGTCCACTCTCTCCATACCTCTTCAATATTATTCTTGAAGTTCTAGCTAGAGCAATAAGACAAGAGGAGATCAAGGGAATACAAATCAGAAAGGAAGAAGTAAAACTCTCACTATTTGCAGATGATATAATAGTCTACATTAGTGATCCAAAATCTCTACCAGAGAACTCCTACAGCTGATAAACACCTTCAGCAAAAGTGGCAGGATACAAGATTAACTCAAAAAAATCTGTAGCCCTACTATACACCAATGATACATTGGTGGAGAAAGAAATCAGAGAAACATCACCCTTTACAATTGCCACAAACAACATAAAATACCTTGGAGTAACACTAACCAAAAATGTGAAAGACCTGTACCATAAGAATTTTGAGTCTCTAAAGAAAGAAATTAAAGAAGATACCAGAAAATGGAAAGATCTCCCATGCTCTTGGATAGGTAGGATCAACATAGTAAAAATGGCAATCTTGCCAAAAGCAATCTATAGATTCAATGCAATCCCCATCAAAATCCCAACACAATTCTTCACAGACCTTGAAAGGACAATTCTCAACTTTATATGGAGAAACAAAAGACCCAGGATAGCCAAAACATCACTATACAATAAAGGAACTTCTGGAGGCATCACCATCCCTGACTTCAAGCTCTATTACAGAGCTATAGTCCTGAAAACAGCTTGGTATTGACACAAAAATAGTCAGGTAGACCAATGGAATATAATTGAAAATCCTGATATTACGACACACACCTATGAACACCTGATTTTTGACAAACAATCCAAATTTATAAGCTGGAACAAAGAGAACATCTTCAACAAATGGTGCTGGCATAACTGGTTGCAGACATGTAGAAGACTGCAGTTAGACCCAAGCCTATCGCCTTGCACAAAACTAAAGTCAAAATGGATCAAAGGTCTCAACATGAATCCAGCTACACTGAACCTATTAGAAGACAAAGTGGGAAATACCCTTGAAGTAATTGGTACAGGAGACTGCTTCCTGAATATTACACCAATAGCACAGACACTGAGGTCAACAATTGATAAATGGGACCTCCTGAAACTGAGAAGTTTCTGTAGGCAAAGGAGACAGTCAGCAAGACAAAATGGCAGCCCACAAACTGGGAAAAGATATTCACCAACCCCACATCTGACAGAGGGCTGATCTCCAAAATATACAAAGAAATCAAGAAGCTAGTCTCTAAAACACCAAACAACCCAATTTAAAAGTGGGGTAAAGAACTAAATAGACAATTCTCAATAGAGGAATCTAAAATGGCTGAAAGACACAAAAGAAAGTGTTCAACATCCTTAGCCATAAGGGAAAAGCAAATCAAAACAACTCTGAGATACCATCTTACTCCTGTCAGAATGGCCAAAATCAAAAACACCAATGACAGTTCATGTTGGAGAGGATGTGAAGAAAGGGGAACACTTCTCCACTGCTGGTGGGAGTGCCAACTTGTACAGCCACTTTGGAAATCAGTATGGCGACTCCTCAAGAAAATGGGAATGAGTCTACCACAAGATCCAGCAATTCCACTCTTAGGCATATACCCAAAAGAAGCACATTCATACAACAAGGACATATGTTCAACGATGTTCATAGCAGCACTATTTGTAATAGCCAGAAATTGGAAGCAGCCTAGATGTCCCTCAATGGAAGATTGGATAGAGAAAATGTGGTACATTTACACAATGGAGTACTACTCAGCAGGAAAAAAAAATGGAATCTTGAAATTTGCAGGAAAATGGATGGATCTAGAAGAAACCATTTTGAGCGAGGTAACCCAATCCCAAAAAAGACAAATATGGTATGTATTAACTCATATGCAGATTTTAGACATAGAGTAAGGTTTACCAGCCTACAATCCACACTGCCAATGAAGCTAATAAACATGGAGGTCCCTAAGAGAGACATACATGGTCCTCTGGAGAACGGAGAGGCTCAAGATCGGCTGAGCAAATTGGGAGCATGGGAAGAGGGGGAAAGGAGCTAGGATAATGAGAAGGAGAGAGGAAGAAGGATGCTGAGGACATGAGGGAGCAGAAAATATGAGTCAGGGAAGAATACACGATAACAAGAATGGAGATATAATAGAGGGAGACACTTTTGGTTTACAGAGAAACCAGGCACTAAGGAAATGTCTGGAGATCTACAAAGATGACACCAGCTAACTATCTCAGCAACGGAGGAGAGGCTACCTCAAATGCCCTCCCCTGATTATGAGATTGATGTCAGACTTATATGCCCTCATCCAGCATCTGGTGGAAGTAGAAGCAGACACCCATAACTAATCACCGATCTGAACTGGAACCCAGATGCAGATAGCTGGAATACCAGCATGGGACTGATCCAGATCCAAGGAACATGAGTTTCTGTGAGGAAACCTCGGAAATCTACGGGACCTCCTGTAGAAGCCCAGTACTTATCCCTAGCATAGGTGTGGACTTTGGGAGCCCAGTCCATATAGAGGAATACTCCCTGAGCCAAGATACACAGGGGTGGGCCTAGGCCCTACCCCAAAGGAAATGAAAGACTCTGATGTCACCCTATGGAAGGCCTCACCATCCAGGGGGAGCAGAGAAAATATGTGACAGATAAGGTTTTAGTGTGGGGGGGCAGGTAGGGGAGGACGGGTGGGAGAAAAGAAATGGGATTGTCAAGTAAAACAATCCTGTTCCTAATTCAAATAAAAAAAAAGTTGGAAAAAAAAGATATCATTGTCTCCATAACTTGTTATCACAAATAAGTAAGATGAGTAGTTTGAATGTCCCTAGAATGAAGGAGTGGCCAATGGTATGCCCTCCCTGGAAACAGGACTGGAAAAGACACTTGATAGAAGCAAGAGAAGCTGGTTGACATATTTTGTTCAAGGTATCCAAGCAAGTGTTTCTCAGTGATTCGTGTGTAACCATTCAGCAACAAAAAGGCTATCTACCTCATAGGCTGTCCCATTCACAGGCTAACCCCCCCAACAGGTTGTCCCATCCAACAAGTTGTCCCATCCAACAGGCTATTCCCCCCAAAGAAAGACTAGAAGATGCCATACGGTGTTCCTATAAGGGAAATTAGGTCACATTTGGTAAAAAGACGTTGCTAAAGTGGTAAGGACTCTGAGTAGATGTAATCAAATCAGAGCATTCTAAGAAGAGCTTTGTCTGAGGTTAACAACAGCTCTCCATGTGAGCTTCTGTCACAAAGGAGTCCTTATCTGCCACATAATCTCCCTTATGGCCAACATCAAGGGAGAACCAGGCAGTCCAGACCTGTGCAGGAGTTCACACAGTTTTATTCACAACTTAGAGCTTCCAAACAACTCAATTAGTGCCTTTGATGAAGGAACACAAACACTGAAAGATTGACTTTTGAATATTAAAGAATTTAAAGACTTTTCAGGCATGGGGAGGACAATGGGAACCAGCCAGGATTTGAAAAAACTAAACAAAACAAAACCAAACAAAACAAAACAAACAAAAATCCCCACTAAACCTGTTTTCTCCCTGTTCCTTGCTGGTAGAGTTCTCCTAGATTAATCTACAATTCTCCAGCACATGAGCACATTTGTATATCTCAGTCATTCCAATATCACTTCATTTACTTCAAACCACCCAGAAGTACAATAAAGCTGCCAGATATTTCCACTTTCTTGGGACATCTTATCAGTTGATATGCTGCCCCTGCCTCCTTTCTGCATCTGACAGGATCATTTAAGAAGAAGACCATCCCTGTCCTCCCTAGCTTAGCATTTTAAAACACACACAGAGGAATCTACACAGGCTTCTTTTCTTGAATCCATTACCTAACACAGAAAATCCCCAGGGACACAGCAGAGACTATGGCTCACCAATTCCAGTTTTGTTATGTTTTGTTGTTATCTGAAACCAAACAGCTCTTATCTTGTCCTCTATCACCTGACGCTACAATCTATAAGCTGACTACCACATTTCAGACATCCATCTGGTCCATGCCTGTAATCCTAGCACTCAGGAGTCTGAGGCAAGTAGATCATATGATCAAGGCCAACGTAGGCTATATAACAAAACCAAAGTAAAATAAAATAAAATATTAGTGCTTTTCTGGAGTGCTATCTGTTGAGATACACTGACAGAGAGCAAACTCAGTGAATTCTAAGGAAATTCCATCAAACGCAGTCAGATAGATCTACTCCAGAAAATGATGCTCTACATGCCATCTTCTCATAGTATCCTAAAATGCAAGAATAACTCTGCTGGTGTGGAAACCTCTGGACACTGGGGCTGATTTTCTCATTATTTTTTATTCATTTTTTTCTACTAAAGTCAGCTTTGGAAGAAAACACCCCCCACACACACACAAACTTGCAGGACTTGTGATAGGAAGATAACAAAAACCTACTGTTAAAAACATCTGGTCCAAGGCCTCAGTGGCAGTTCTGCCTCCATCCGCTGGCCCAGGTAGGCCAGGGGCTGTTTCCAGTTCCCATTCCCATTGGGTGGCACTGCAAAGAGTCATCTGACACAGAGACCTGCTCACCGGATCCAAACTCGGAGGTGGAATCCGACACACCTGACACTCCCGAGGCCCCGGTGGCAGTTCTGACTCCATCCACCACCCCAGTGGGACCCATCACACCTGGACACTGCCAAGGCACTGGTAACAGTTCTGCCTCCATCGGCCGACCCAGCAGGATCCAACAAACCCGAACACTTCCGAGACCCTGGTAACAGTGCCAACTCCATCCACAAGAAGAGGACAGACATCAGAGTATTGGATCTGTATGCATCTACCAGAAGGGAACCTTGGTTCCATATACACCAGGAGAGAAGAGACTCCTGCTACACCCACCAGAAGAAAGGATGAGAAGAGGAAAAGGTAAAATCACATTCAACAACGAAAAACCCAATATGCCATGACCGGAGACTAGGAACCATACACCAGCAAGACCTGAACATCACAATGCAGATGAACCAGAAGAGAATGACCTTAAAAACATCTTCAGGAAAATGATAGAGGACCTCAAAGAGGACATGAGAAAATCCCTTAAAGAAATGGAAGAAAGAAAAACAAACCAAAAAATACAAGATATCAACAAATCTCTCAAGGAAACAGTTCAAGACCTAAAAACTGAGATAGAGACAATAAAGAAAGCACAATCTGAGGGAATGCTGGAAATAGAAAGGATGGGTAAACAATCAGGAACTACAGATGTAAGAATAACCAACAGAATACAAGAGATGGAAGAAAGAATCTCAGGAGTTGAAGACACACAAGCAGAAATAGATTCACCAACCAAAGAAAATTTTAAGTTCAACAAAGACCTAACACAAAATATCCAGGAAATATGGGATACCATGAAAAGATCAAACCTAAGAATAATAGGTATAGAAGAAGGTGAAGAAATCCAACTCAAAGGCGCAGAAAACCAATTCAACAAAATCATAGAAGAAAATTTCCCAACCTAAAGAAAGACATGCCAATGAAAATACAAGAAGCCTACAGGCACCAAATAGATTAACCAACAAAAGGGTCTCCTCACCACATAAAAATAAAAACACAAAACATACAAAATAAAGAGAAAATATTAAAAGCAGCAAAGGAAAAAGGTCAAGTAACCTGTAAAGGCAAATCTATCAGAATCACACCCAAATTTTCTATGGAAACTCTGAAAGCCAGAAGGTCCTGGATAGATATTCTACCTACACAAGGAGACCATGGATGCCAGCACAGACTACTATACCCAGCAAAGCTTTCAATCAATATAGATGGAGAAAACAGGATATTCCATGACAAAACCAGGTTCAAACAACACATATCCACCAATCCAGCCCTACAGAAAGTACTGTAAGGAAAACTACAACCCAACGAAGTTAACTACAACCAGAAAAACATAGGCAATAGATAACCCCATTTTAACAACAACCAAAAGGAAAAGGGGATAGAATCCCACATATAATCTCGCCACCATCACCAAATCAAAAACAAACAAGAATGAACAATCAATGGACATTAATATCCATCAACATTAATGGTCTAAACTCACCTACAAAATGACACAGATTAGCAGAAGGGAAAAGAAGACAGAATCCTTCCTTCTGTTGCATTCAAGAAACACACCTCAACTTCAAAGACAGACAGTACCTAAGAATTAAAGGTTGGGGAAAGATTTTCCAATCAAATGGACCCAAGAAACAAGTGGGAGTGGCAATGCTAATATCCAACAATTGGACTTTAAACTAAAATCAATCAAAAGAGATGAAGGAGGTCACTTCCTACTTATCACAGGAGAAATCATTCAGGATGAAGTCTCAATTCTGAACATTTATGCCCCAAATACAAAGACATCCATGTTTGTAATAAAACATTACTAAAACTCAAATCACACATAAAACTCCACTTATAGTGGGAGACTTCAACACCACACTCTCACCACTGGATAGGAATACCAGACAGAAACTTAACAAAGACACAAAGGAACTAATAGAAGTTATAATGAAAGACCCCTGCCCCTTAGCCCTTTCTTTCTCAAGTTTGTCTCCTCTTCCTCCTGTCGGCGGCTTCCCCGATCCCCACCCCCGGCGGCCTCCACTTCCCCCGCTACCCGCCGCATGCCCGGCCCGAGAACGAACACCAAGTGAGCCGGCCTGGAGCCCTGCCCCTGAGCCCCCGCCCGATGAGAAACACTCCGTCTCAAGGTCTCCGCCCCAAGGTCAGCCATCTGGATGCGGAAGGGGGGGAATTGAGTCTGTTGTACCAAACACCAGACCTTGAGAATATGCTGGTCTGGAATGGCTCTGTGTCTCATTTGAACCATCCAATAGAAATGATTCTGTATTTCGCCTCATTTGAAAGACTCTGTGTTTCACCTCATTTGAATAACTCTGTACTGCGCCTCATTTGAATAACCCTGTATAGCGCCTCATTTACATTGACCAATGGGAATATCTCTGTACAATGCCTCATTAGAATTATCCAATAGAATCCCTGCTCCTAGCTTGCGCCTTTTTCCCTATATAAGGACCCCTTTCCCTTGGCTCGGCGCGCTTGGCCTCACAGAAGCTAAGTCTCCCAGGTACCCGTATCTCCAATAAAGCCTCTTGCGGTTTTGCATCCAAGTTCGTGGTCTCGCTGATTCCTGGGTGCGGGTCTCCTTCTACGAAAGTACCTCTTCGGGGGTCTTTCAATGGCGCAATTGGACTTAACAGATACCTATAGAACATTCCATCCAAATACAAAACAATTTACCTTCTTCTCAGTGCCACATGGAACCTTCTCTGAAATTGATCACATATCTGGCAACAAAGCAAACCTCAGCAGGTACAAAAAAATTGAAATAACCCCCTGTATCTTATAAGATCACCATGCTTTAAAGTTAGAATTTAACGACAAGATGAATTACAGAAAACCTACAAACTCAGGGAAATTAAATAACACCCAATTGCACAATTCCTGGGTTGAGATAGAAATAAAAAAAGAAGCTAAAGATTTCCTAGAATTCAATGAGAATGCAGACACAATAGACCCAAACCTATGGGACACTTTGAAAGCAGTGCTAAGAGGAAAGTTCTTAGCCTAAGTGCCCACAAGAAGAAACAGGAGAATAATCACACTCGAGAATTAGCAGCACAACTGAAAGCTGTAGAAAACAAAGAAGCCAATACACCCTGGAGGAGCAGATGCCAGGAAATAATCAAATTGAGGGCTGAAATCAATAAAAAGGAAAGTAGGAGAACAATACAAAGAATCAATATTATGAAGAGTTGGTTCTTCAAGAAATTCGACAAGATAGACAAACCTTTATCCAAACTTAACAAATAACAAAGAGTGAACATGCAAATTAATAAAATCAGGAATGAAAAGGGGGACATAACAACAGACAAAGAGAAAATCCAGAGAATCATCAGGTCATACGTCAAAAACCTATATTCCTCCAAATCCGAAAATCTAAAAGAAATGGACAGTTTTCTGGATAGATTTCATTACCAAAATTAAATCAAGAACAGATAATCAACTTAAATACACCTAAAACTCCTAATGAAATTGAACCAGTCATCAGAAGTCTCCCAACCAAAAAAAAAAAAAAAAAAAAGCCCAGGGCCAGATGGCTTCAGGGCAGAATTCTACCAGAAATTCAAGGTATAACTAATACCAATTCTCCTCAAAGTATTCCACACAATAGAAGCAGAAGGGTCATTGCCAAACTCTTTTTATGAGGCTTCAATAACTTTGATACCCAAGCCACACAAAGACACAACTAAAAGAGAACTACAGACCAATACCCATCATGAACATTGATGCAAAAATATTCAATAAAATACTGGCAAATAGAATCCAAGAACACATCAGAGAAATCATGCACCATGATCTAGTAGGCTTCATCCCAGGAATGCAAGGATGGTTCAACATACAAAAATCCATCAATGTAATCCACCATATGAAAAGACTGAGGAAAAAAATCACAAGATCATCTCACTAGATGCCGAAAAAGCCTTTGACAAAATCCAACACCCTTTCGTGATAAAGGTCTTGGAGAAATCAGGGATACCAGGAACATACCTCAACATAATAAAAGTAATATAGAGCAAGACGACAGCCAAGATTAAATTACATGGAGAGAAACTCAATGCAATTCCTCTAAAATCAGGGACAAGACAAGGCTGTCCATTCTCTCCATACCTCTTCAATATTGTCCTTGAAGTTCTAGCTAGATCAATAAGACAACAAAAGGAGATCAACAGAATACAAATCGGAAAGGAAAAACTCAAACTGTCACTATTTGTAGATGATATGATAGTCTACATAAGTGACCTGAAAAACTCTACCAGGAAATTTCTACAGCTGATAAACACCTTCAGCAAAAGTGGCAGGATACAAGATTAACTCAAAAAAATCTGCAGCCCTACTATACACCGATGATACATTGGTGGAGAAAGAAATCACCCTTTACAATTGTCACAAACAACATAAAATACCTTGGGGCAACACTAACCAAAAAAGTGAAAGACCAACTCCGTAAGAAGTTTGAGTCTCTAAAGAAAGAAATTAAAGAAGATACCAGAAAATGGAAAGATCTCCCATGCTCTTGAATAGGCAGGATCAACACAGTAAAAATGGCAATCTTGCCAAAAGCAATCTACAGATTCAGTGCAATCCCCATCAAAATCCCAACACAATTCTTCACTGACCTTGAAAGAACAATTCTCAACTTTATATGGAGAAACAAAAGACCCAGGATAGCCAAATCAGCCCTGTACAATAGAGGAACTTCTGGAGGCATCACCATCCCTGACTTCAAGCTCTATTACAGAGCTATAGTCCTGAAAACAGCTTGGTATTGGCACAAAAATAGACTGGTAGACAAATGGAATAGAGTTGAAAACTCTGATATTAACCCACACACCTATGAACACCTGATTTTTGACAAACAATCCAAATTTATAAGCTGGAACAAAGAGAATATCTTCAACAAATGTTGCTGGCATACCTGGATGAGGACATGTAGAAGACTACAGATTGACCCAAGCCTTTTGCCCTGCACAAAACTTAAGTCAAAATGTATCAAAGACCTCAACATAAACCCAGCCACACTGAACCTACTAGAAGATAAAGTGGGAAATACCCTTGAATTAATTGGTACAGGAGACCAATTCCTGAACATTACACCAGTAGCACAGACACTAAGATCAACAATTGATAAATGGGACCTCCTGAAACTGAGAAGCTTCTGTAAGACAAAGGACACAGTCAACAAGACAAAAGGACAGCCCACAGACTGGGAAAAGATATTCACCAACCCCACATCTGACAGAAGGCTGATCTCCAAAATATACAAAGAAATCAAGAAGCTAGTCTCTAAAACACCAAACAACCCAATTTAAAAGTGGGGTACAGCAGGATGATGTGGTAGACTTTGGGGAACCCCTTTTGAGGGCCTTAACCTGCCTGGGGAGTGGAAGGGCAATGGCTAGAGGCAGGTGAGATGTAGGTGGGAGGGGAGGGAGAGGGAGAAGGGATTGACATGTGAAGCAAGCTTGTTCCTAATTTGAACTAATAAAAGAATAAAATAAAATAAATAAAAAGTGGGGTACAGAACTAAATAGACAATTCTCAATAGAGGAATCTAAAATGGCTGAAAGACACATAAGAAAGTGTTCAATATCCTTAGCCATCAGGGAAATGCAAATCAAAACAACTCTAAGATACCATTTTACTCCTGTCAGAATGCCCAAAATCAAAATCACCAATGACTGTTTATGCTGGAGAAGATGTGGAGAAAGGGGAACACTTCTCCACTTCTGGTGGGAGTGTCAACACTTACAGCCACTTTGGAAATCAGTATGGTGACTCCTCAAGAAAATGGCAATCAGTCTACCAAAAGATCCAGTAATTCCACTCCTAAGCATATACCCAAAAGAAGCACATTCATACAACAAGGACATATGTTCAACGATGTTCATAGCAGCACTATTTGTTATAGCCAGAAATTGGAAGCAGCCTAAATGCCCTTCTACTGAAAAATGGATAGAGAAAATGTGGTACATTTACACAATGGAGTACTACTCAGTGGAAAAAAAAAACAAAAAAAACAATGGGATCTTGAAATTTGCAGGAAAATGGATGGAACTAGAGGAATCCATTCTGAGCCAGGTAACCCAATCACAAAAAATCAAACATGATATGTACTCACTCATATGTGGATTTTAGACATAGAGTAAAGGATTACCAGCCTACAATCCACACTGCCAGAGAAGCTAGTAAACAAGGAGGACCCTAAAAGAGACAAACATTGTTCCCTGGAGAAGGGCAAATGGTCAGGATCCCCTGAGCAAATTGAGAGCATGGGAAGATGGGGGAGGGAGCTATGAGAATGAGAAGGGAAGAAGAGGAAGGATGCAGATGTCATGAGGGAGCAGAAAGGTTGAGTCAGGGGAAGAATAGAAGAAAGGGTATGTGATAGGTAGGGTTTTAGTTGGGGGTTGGTGTTAGGGAAGGAAGGGAGGGAGAAGGGAACTGGGATTATCATGTAAATCAATCTTGTTTCTAATTCAAATAAAAAATGATTAAAATAAAAAAAAAGAACATCTGGTCAGAGACAGATTTTTGTTGTTAGTTTTGATTTCAATTCTAGAAATTATCCCAGTAACAATTGTATGTGTAAATATAGAGAATTGAGTTACTTTAACGTTAAAATGAAGGCCAGCTTCTAATGCAAGAACAAAGCTGTCCATAAGTGGCCCTTATGATCTCACACACAATGAATGTTTTTTAACCTTCATTCATTAAAAAACACAACAAAATTATTTCTGTGTTGTCCTTTTTCTATTACAGCATTATAACAATGGTGAGATAGTTATTCTTTTCAGTTTTCACATTGCACTTAAGCAGTTTTACTTATTTAGAGGGATTCCAAACTGTTATACTCTAATAACCCTAGGTAGTCATTTAGCATGAATGAAAGTTTAAAGAAATATTTCCAGTAGTCTTCCTGATTGGGCTTTAAATTTAGCAGTTTTCTAAACCTCTTTTCTCAATTATAATTACAGTGAAGAAAGGACTATCTTTAGTGTTAGAAATTTATAATAAATCACAGAAAGACAGAAAATTGACCTGCTCCACTCCACCCACCCCAATTTTTCATTGTCTTGTTTTCCTGCTCTCTGAGCTTTTGCTGTGTTCTCTCATCCGTCTCTATCACCACCAAAGGCTTTCCCAATTAATGAATCCAATTGTAATATATTTGTTGCAAGACCAACATGAACTCATTCTGTCCATCCTCCCTAGATTGTTTCCTTCTGTGCTACTACTCAGTGAAAAACAACTCTGTCCTTCTGTCTCTTCTCATTGACCCCCAAGCCAATACACAGAAGTCCTCCTCAACCTCCTTCCCTCTTTCCTCCCCTGCAATGAGGTTGGTTATCACAAACCTTTCAGAAGGTCTCCTTGATCTGTCCTTCCCCTCCCTTTTACCATGGCTTCTCTGTTCTGCTCCTCATTTTTATCATTTGGACCTTTGTAGACAGATTCTCCTCATATTAACTGTCCACAATTTTGTGTCACTTAGGAGATATTTCAAAGCAGGAAAAGGGTTCTAATCATGCTTTAAAATCTCCCAGTGGTGTCTTACTGTAGCTCAGATGAAATTCAAACTTTTCCATGACACTTTGATCTGTGTTCTGGAAGTGTGTACATGTATGTGTGAGTGCACATGTGCATTGTGTGAGTGTGCTTGTGTGTGCATGTATATGAGTGTGTGTATGTGTGAGTATGCCTGTATGTGAGTATACATACATGTATATTTGTCTGTGAGTATCTAGTGTGTGTGTGTGAATGTGAGTGCATGTATATATGAGTGTGTGTGTACATGTGAGTGTGTGATGTGTGTGCATGAGTGTTTGCAAGTGTGTGTGTGTGTGTGTGTGTGTGTGTGTGTGTGTGTGTGTGTGTGTGTGTTTAGCTCTACACATGCATATTATTGAACCATACTGTCTTTCCCCCAGGAACTGCAGTCTCCTATTTCGTTAGCCATGCTCTTCTTTAATGCATAGTGCCTGTGCTTCCTTTTCCCACATGGACACTTTCCTCAGTATACAGTTCAACATTACTTTCTCCAAGAAAGCGTTGAACATTCCTGTTCCTTCTGGCTTTTTTTTCTCTTCTACCTCAGCATGTAATTATAATAGCTCATTGACATTATCGACCTGAACTATTTACATATCTCTCTTAGAGCACCATATTGTAAATGTCCCAAAGATAACCTATCATCTGGAACTGTTCTGTGTTCTTGGTATATAGCACTGAGTCCCATATCTAACATTTCCTCATTAAACAAAGAGAATAGCCTTTGTCTTCCTCATGGTTTCTGGGCCATTCTGTTCAATTGGGGTGTTGATTCTTTACAGAATTCTGCAATCATTGCTCTTCATGTTTGTCTATGTTTCTGAACCACTCTTTACCCAGAAACTCTTATCATTCTATCCTTTCTCTTATTCTTTTGGCACTTGGCATTTTAATGATTTCTGCTCCATAAATACCTCTTTTGCTGGAACATTGTGTAAGCAGTCTGAGATGTACCCACATTTCCATCATCTATGGTGGTGGTTCTCACCCTTCCTATTTCTGTGGTCCTTTGATACAGTTCCTTCTGTTGTGGTGACCCCCAGTCATAAAATTACTTCATTGCTACTTGATAACTATAGTTTTGCCACTGTTATTAATCATAATATAAATATTTGATGTGCAGGGTATCTGACATGCAAATCCTGTGGGGTTCAAAATCCTCAGGCTGAGAACTACTGATCTACAGCCAACTGAACTAACGTGACCCTTTTCTAATGTTTCTCTCTAATCTCTCTCATGGGTTTTCCAAAAAAGACTGGTTTGTTTTAATATTACAATAAACATTTGTATCTTTATACATATTCTAGATAGAATCACAGTATTTGTCATTCGTGACAAATTAACGAAAGTATTAAACCATCATAACCACACAAATAAGCAAAAGATTATGTGCGTTGTGATAAACACCTAAAGGGATTTGGATGGAAATTCAATACAGTACCACCCCTGATTTTTTTGTCTAATTGGGAAGCCGTTCATTGTCATCTTATAACTCCTCAAGTGATACTGCTCTGTGAAACCTAAGGCACATGGCCTTAGCTTCACCTAAATAACTCATTATTTAACCTTGTGTGTGGGGTCTAGAGTCCAATTGAGATAGTTAACCTCACTCTGGCAGAGTTACAGGATTACAGATTGTATACCACTGCCTGTTGAAGACACTTTACTTGGAAAGACAAAACAAGAGAGGCTTTTCCTCTAGGAAGGATATATGACAGGCTGGGTGTCTGTGTGACTGACTGACTTGTTTTAGTTATCCCTTCACCAGTTTCCTTCTTTGTCTTTGGGATTACAGAAAACAAAAGTCATATTCACTCACACTCACCTTGAAGCTAGAAAACATCAGTCATTTATTTTACTTTGATGTTAGGGTCAAGCCTTGACCTGAAACAGAATTTTTAAATATATTAATAAACTTATTTTAAATTTGTTAATAAATTGAAATTTTGATACAGGTATATATTATATTTTGATCCTATTACCCTCAGTATTCTTTTCTTCTCCCTCCTACTTCTTGTCACTGTGTTTTGTCCCTCTGAAGAATTTGTCTTCTATTTTAATGACATAAGCACATATACTTGTTGTGTAATATAAAATGTAGGAAACACAAATGAGAAAAAGCACAAGGTTTCTCCCTGAGACTGGTTTATTTCACTTGCAGGATTATCTCCAGTTTCATCCATTTTCCAAAAAAAAAAAAAAAATGACACAACTTTATTCTTCATAGCTGAATGAATTTGCATCACATACATATACCTTTATCTAGTCCTATGTTGTTAGACAGATAAGTTGGTTCCATAATTTAGAAATTCTAAATAGTGCTGACATAAACAATGGTGTGCATGTATTTCTGTGACATATTAGCTTGGAGTCTTTGGGTAAATATCCAGGAATGTCGAATGTTAGTGACACTAGACTAAACCCAGGACTTTGTGAATCCTAGGAAAGTACTCTCTATCTGAGCTATCTCCCCATCCTTTGTGTATCTAAGACCGAGCTATCTCCCCATCCCTTTGCATTTTTTATTTTGATACTGGGTCTCAGTAACGTACTCAGGCCGATCTTGATCTCACTTTGCAGCCCAGGCAGGCTTTCAGTTGTGATTCTCTCACCTCAGCTTTTTGAGTAGTTAATAGAACAGGCTAAGCCACCAGCTAGAGCTTTAAATTTTTCATTTCTGAAAAGAATGGAGACTGAAGCACAACAATGTTATTTCCTTTGATTGGTGGAACATGAATTACTACAAGTTCTAATACTTTAGTGTACATACGCACATATTTTAAATCAAATTGCTTCACCATAAACACACAGCTTGGATATTATAAAAAATCACTGACTCTCTGTTGGACTCACATGAACTGATGAATATTGCAGCTTTGACACAACAATGAGATTGTCTAATAGTGTCCTCTAATGTCTTGTCTCCTCTTCCTGAATGTTTAGTGTTTTCAACCTCAGTCTTTCAGTACACTCAAATCCTGATATCTTTGAAAAAGAAATCATCAACATTGAAAAAAAAAACTTTCCCACCAATAATCTCTAGGGCTCATATGTTATTATGTATCCCCCCAATAATTTAAACATGGGTTCAGTCAATAGAAAGTCTTTGTTAGGCCATCGGAGGCTGCACTGGGTGTCTGAGCCCCAGTGCAGTCCTGAGCCTTTCTCGGGTGAGATTTTAAGCACAAAACCACATCTTGAATTGAAACAATTTAGTTAGCAAGAACACTTAGCAAAAAGCAAAACTACAGAAGCCAAAAATTGAGATTAGTACATTTAAGGATGTTCCCAGAACTGTGGGCTTTGAGGGTTAGGTTTTTGTCCTTGTTTTGGCAGGTAATGCTGCCTAGGTGCTGGATTCCAAGGCCTGTGTGATGCTTCCATCTTGGTGTTAGTGGTGCAAAGGTCTGGGGTCCTGTATCACATACACCTTCTGACTCTCTTAAGCTTTCCAGTCAGAAGTGTGGTAAACACTGTTGTTGTCTCATGCCATTCAGCCCTGCAGTGGTGCAACCTGAAGGCACTAGACTTTTTCCTGCTCATTTGGTGACTACTGAAAGAAAGTTATAACCTGTGAGATGTATTGCATAGAGCAATTTTAATAAGCTGTAATTCTATTTTCATCCAAATCCTAGTCTGGATACTGACTCAAAGCTATTTGTCTGACGTGATTGACACCTAAATCAGTAGACTTTGAGCAAAACAGATTTTGTTTTTGTTTTTCAAGACAGGGTTCCTCTGTGCCTTTGGAGGCTATCCTGGAACTAGCTCTTGAAGACCAGGCTGGTCTCAAACTCACAGAGATCCATCTGCCTCTGCCTCTCAGAGTGCTGGGACTAAAGGCGTGCCCCACCATCACCCGAGCTAAGCAGATTTCTCTACATAATGTGAGTACATTTCATCCAAGCAGGATAAGATAGTAAGACAAATAATCATGGTCCCTGAAAATGAAGGTTCTGGATCCAGTCAGTTTCCAGATTCTAGACTACATCAGATGTTCCCTGGGTCTCCAGTATACCAGCCTGCTCTTTATTGTTTGTTTGCTTGCTTGTTTGTTTTGCTTTGCTTTTTGAGACAGGATTTCTCTGTGCAGCCCTGGATGTCCTGGAATTCTCTTTGTGTATCAGGCCTTGCCTCCCTTGTGCTGGGATTAAAGGTGTGCACCACCACCGCCCAGATTCTATGGGGCCTACTCTTAATCCGTTTCTCTCTCTCCCTCCTCCCCCTCTTCATCTCCCCCTCCTTCCCTTCCTCTTCTCTCTATGTCTCTCTATATCCTAGAACATGGAACACATTTCTAAATCATAAAACCAAGCCCTCCCCAATGATTCCAAAGTGAATTTACTCAGCAGTCCTTTGCTTGCATTATTTGCTTCACCAGTTATTCTGAACACTTTGTGGGTGGTTATCTAGTGGAATTTTAGGTCCTCCTCAAATAGCTACATGATTACAATATAGGAAATAGCTAAAATAATTTTTCTGATATTCTCATGCAGTAAAGCTACACCCATGTGCCTGAGAAATACATAGATTAGTAGAGATGGATTAATAATTAAGACAGAGCTAGCCAGTAAGAAGCCTTAGCCATTGACCAACAGTTTTATAATTAATATAACATCCGTGTGTTTATTTGGGGCTGAGAATGGTGGCAGGACCTGGCTGGAAGAAAACTGCCAGCAACACAGGCAGAATGACTTCTTTGGTGATTTTGTCTCAAGTAAACATTTTACTGTCCTAGTGAAGAAATTTCTCTTGTATTTTTTATAAGGGTTTTCTAGTGAAACTCAATGTTTTGTCTGATGTCTGACTGCTTTTTTATCTTACTATAGAATTTACAGGTATAGGTAGGTAGAAGTAAAATTAGATATAAAGACTACATGAAATCTTAGAATCTAATACAAAATTGATCTTATTGTTTGGAAAGCATTTAAAATTGTTGAAATAAACTAACTTCTTTAATTCCATGCTTGGTTGTGGTAAACAGTTTAATAAGCTAAACAGAAAAGCCCATCACAGAAGTACCAGGAACATCCCTATGCATTTGTTAATCACAATTCTTGAAATTTTTGTTCTACTGAGAATATCATAGAAGAGGGTTGAGTAAAGAAATGCCAATGAACTGAAATGAAAGTATCTAAATTGTTTAATTCAATCAAGACTGAGATGGCTAGAAGCAGTCTATTTGGTTGAACTAATTTCTTGAAAATTTTCCTGGAGAGTCCATAATGGCTATCTGCACACTGGAGATGCAGAGAACCCAGCCATGGCTCAGTCAAAGAAAGTAGAATCCTTAGAATGAATTGGAACAATAATATACTTCTAGTTCAAGGCTGAGTAAAGTCCTGGGAGGTCTCCAGAGACACCCTGCTTGTGAGCCTGCACTAAAAGGGAGAAGAAGAAGGTGAAGAAGAAGAAGGAGGAGGAGGAGAAGGAAGAGGAGGAGGAGGAGGAGGAGGAGGAGAAGGAAAAAGAATCAAGCCCACAGGTGATGACAACAGTCATAGCCATGCTTGTACTCACTTACAAGTAGAGCTGGCACACAAGTCTTTTCTGGCCAATATGCCAGTTTTTCCAATCTTCTGCTCTGCCTTTCACTCTTGATTCTTGCCTTTATACAAAAGGAACCAGCAAGATCCATGACATAGCCTGAATTCTGTGATCCTTGGAGATTTCTGGAATGATTGATAGTTCATTTCAACTCAGCTTCACTCAAAGCCTCATAGCATGGACAAAATACAGCCAAGTTCTTTGCCAGAATGAAACACCAATAGCCTGTAGCCCAGTTCCTATTAGAGTCCCCATTTGCACCTAAAACCTCAGTGGCATGGTCTCACTGTCCACATTCCTATTCTGGTCTTCTGTGCACCCACTAGAACTCCCCACTATGTTCTCCTTATAATAGTCTAGGTTCCTAGCCTGCATCTCTAAACTCCTCTATATTCCTCCTACAAGCCAACCCAAGGCCTCTGATAGTCACTACAAGGATCCTATTCAGTCAATATTTTTTTCTGTGACTGTCACCATGAAAAATACTTGAGAAAAACAAAAGATGGGAATCATTTAACTTAGTTCATGGTTAACCATGGCTAATGTTTCTTGAGATTTCATTGCAAAGCCTTCTGGCTCCATGATCTAGAATTAAAATAAGGAACATCATGGCATGGGATCATGTGGAGGAAGGGATTGAAAACTTTAGCCAATCAGGAAGCAGGAAGAAAGCAGGGTTCAGGTTCTGGGGACAACAATTTCCAAAATAATCACACTAGCTAGAGACGAGCATTTCATATATATTCTATAATGAACACATCATTAATCATAGTCAAACTTTGACAAATGATGTACAAATGGTCCCCAATATATGATAACTCAAATTATACTTTTTCAACCTTATGGGGTAAGGACAATATACATCCCAAAGAATATGATCTTTCAATTTTGATTTGGTATTGTCTCCCAGCCCGGCAATAACATGGCAGAGCCCCCTCTTGTGATTCTGGGCAGCAGCGAAAGCCACTGGTCCCAGTTAGTAATTCCATCAGAGAGGGACCCACGGACACTCTACAGGGGATATGCTCCTATACTCTGATGTACTGGAGCCTTAGCATATATGCAATGCACTTTAAGCTATGATAGTCTCCGTTTACAGAAGATTTGTAAGGACATAACCCCATCTTAATTCCAGGAGCATGTGAATAAATCTTCACAATGGAAACAGGAATTATAGGAAGAAGATAATGGAAATTTTTCTTCTATTTTAAGATTTATTTTAGCAATGGCATTCATACAAATTATTGGGAAGGGAAAAAGTTAATTTTATTGTCTTCAATTTAGTGCACTGTCTTAATTTCTCCATGATGCTGAAGATTTTTAGAAACTGAAACACCAACTAATCATGAATCTAGAAACTGAAATTATTCCAGTGTCTCTATGTTTATTCAGGCCTTAAAAATATTCTTTAGTGTAGATTCAGGTCACTCGCTGAATCAGAGGAATCTCCATGGAGGCCTCCATAGACATCTCTCATCCATTGACTCTGGATCTTCCCTGGGATAGAAAACTGTGCTCATGTCTCTTTGGAGCACAGCTTTATTTTTGTAACTGTGGATCTCATTCAACTGCTCTTCAGAGCTATCACATAGGAAACTGCTTCCCCCAGTATGAGCTGATATCTCTAGAAGTCAATTGAAAGTTACAGGTGGCATCTATTCAAATTCACATTTTGAAGTTAATATGAATGGATTTCTGGTCTCTTATTTCTGTTGTATGTCCTCAGACTTCCAAGATCAGGGTACTGAAGAATGCTCCACAGTAGAACACAAGGCATAGAGCCTGAAAGAATACGATATTTGATTGACCATGCCACCAGCCCAGATTAGAAAACTGGTCATACCCTACAGAGCTTTAAATGTTATTATCTCCTGAGTCTTCCTTTAAAGTCTCTTAAACATTCTTATTTAACTTTAAAATTTCTGAATACCAGGGATACATTCTCCTGGAAATTATCTAAGTGCTCTTTAATGTCGTTTGTGCTTTTAACCTTGCCACCTTTGTGGTGAATATTTCATGCAAGTGTTTTGAGGTTGGATCCGTACAGACTTTCTTTTTTCTGGTTTCAGATACATCAGTCACTTCTTATTCCTGTTTTTACATATCACTGTCTCAGTTACCCATAGTCAACTGTGATCTGAAGAGATTAATGGCAAGTTCCAGAACAAATGATTTCTAAAGTTTATATTGTGCAGTTCTCTGTAGGGAGATAAATCTCCCACCATTCTTTGTTGTGTCATTGGTCTGACAGATTGACACTGCCTTCTACATGGAAAGGAAAGGGATATTACGGTCACATAAATTTTATAATAATGCATTTTTATAATTGCTTTATTATGTTATTAGGCATTTCTTACTGAGAAAAATTTATAAATTAATTTTATTACCTGTAATATAATAAACATGGGTCTGTACTATCTGACCTGTGGTTTTTAGTACCCACTGGATATCTTAAGATATGTTTCCTGTGATTAAGTGGGGACTTAATACTCTTGGTATTCTGAGGTTCCATTAAGCAGTCAGTGATCTGGAGTTGCTGAAGATCATCTTTTTTATCCTACTGGTGCTAAGGACACATAAAGAAGAGAACAAAGTCCTTCCTTCACTGGAGTTAACTTCTCACTGGAGAGTATAGAGTATGGAAGCAGAAAGGGCTAAGGTCAGCCACAAAGAAGTAGATGGCACCAGCTTCAAAGGCAAGTAAATGCCCTTTGTAATTCTAAAGGACCTCATGCTTCGAAGGCCTATAACTGGGATATGTGACCTATCATTGTCTTCAAATTCATTATTTTTAATACAAGCTTTGTAAGTTGAGCCCAATGGGAACACAGAGTCTCAGCATTTTCTCTCCTCTATAGGCTCCATTTAACCTCATCCATAATCTCCCAGGCACCTTCCTTGCCTCCCATGTCTCCATATGTCATCATGTATAACTATTAATTGATGGGGGATGTACTTCTATGTATGTTCATCTTATTGATTGTTGAATAAAGTACTGTTTGGCCAATGAGGCAGCAAGTTAGATGGGACTAGGAGTCAAAGAGGATTCTGGGAAATGCAGTAAAGAAGTAGTGATCCAGGCAGGAAGTGACATAGCAACGAGACTCATATTTAAGCAAAGACAAGCAGGAAGTGGTTTCTTTTCCCCTTCTCTCTTCCTCCAGAGTCACCATGTGAGCCCGGGAAGACAGGATGCTTGCCACTGGCATCCAATAAGATAAGTCTTATAAAATATATAGATTTATGATAATTAAGACTGAGCTAGCAGATGAGAAATCCTAGTCATTTGACCAAGCAGCATTTGCACCTAATATAAGTCTCTGTGTATTATTTTGGCCATTCACTTGGTGGGAAGAATTCAAGCAGGTGGTGGAAAGATTTATCGTAACAATTAATAGTCATGTGACTTTTCCTAAAAAGATATGAACAAGCATTTATGAACCCTAGCTAGAGTGCCACTGAGATCCCAAACAAACAAGGTCACTCAAGTCTAGATGGAACCAACAAGTTTATTAATATTGGTTAAAGAAGTGAACACAGATGAAGGTTACATTAAATTGCATGGTGACATAGGCAGCTATACACACACACACACACACACACACACACACACACCCATACCAACAAGGGTGGTAAATCATGAAAGCTGCATCCCTGTAGATTTCTGAAGAACTCTTAAGCATCATGCTTATTGCTTAAAGAAATTTTGGCAGGAACCTTGTCAGTTTTGTAAGTTTCAGGAGCTTTCTGAGACTTCTAAGTCTCATCCACTTCTTAAATTCTAATGGGCCTCTGTCTAGGACAGACTGTTTTAACTCAGAGGAAATAGCCATACTATAAGAGCGACTGCACTAAAAAGAACTGTACTGCCGTAACTGGCTCTTATAGTACATTTAGTTATTTCTCATCACTGTGAAAAAAAATTCCTGAAAAAAGGGAGGAAGGCTTTATTCTGGCTCATAGTTTGAGAGAATGAAGCCTGTGATGGTAGGGAAGGCTTGAAAAGGTTCATAGCAGCTCACAACTATGGCTATTTGAGGCATAAAGCTGCCTGCCCACACCTCAAAATGTCAAGAAGCAGAAGAAGATGAGCCAGATCTGAGGACTGGTAACTCATACAATTTGCCTCCATCAGCACATTTTCTTCAATGAGCCCCATAACCATCCCAAATGGCACTACTAGATGGGGACTGGTTTTTAAACTACATAAATCTTTGAAGGGCATTCCAAATGCAGACTGACCATAATGTCCTGACACAGATCTCAATCCAATGGCTTCCTCTCCAGCCATTGTCTTCATAATGCTTGTTAATGGATATATGCATTTCCCTTTTAAAATGTTTTATCTATATACCCATACATCATTTTTGTTTTTCAGATGATAGTTGCAAAGAATGGGAACTAATGCTTAAGACTATGGGCTGTAAAGTTTCTACAAGTTTAGTTCAGTCAACAGTCTAGTCACCCCCTGACTGTGTGACCTTAGAAAAGGCATTACTCTTAAATTTTTGGTTGTGAGCCTAGGTTTTAATGACTATTCAGATATGAGAAGAGACAGCTAAAATTAAGGCTATTTGTGGGACACTATAAAAACCTAATACAGTAGAAGCTTTCTAAAATGTGCACATATGTGAAGGTTTTCTTAATAAAATCATTAAATAATGGGGGAGACAGAGCCCAAGTAGACTGTCTCTTGTCACTTTAATGAAGGTTCTAGTACTGGGATTGGGTTATATCCCAACAAGATGTTTGGCCAAAATGGTGCCATGGGAACTTCTAAAACAAGCAAGACTGTTGTCAAGACTATTGGGTGCTCTTCACAAACTGACGAGTCCTCATTGATGAAGACAGCACCCACACAACCCAGTGAACATGGAGAAGTTGACCTGGTGTGTATATAGAGCCTTCATATGCTAAATTTACCAGTTTCCCATCATTTTTGGAACACGGATCTAAAATTTTTTTTAAGTAGCAGTTTCTACATTCATTTTGTATTGTGTCAACATTATGTATTGTAGTTCATAGCTTCTAAAAGCCATCTTACTTTTACATTTTCTGATTTCAGCCATGTCTTATGCTCTAGCATTCATTTGTGTCAACACTACTGTCAGCGTTCACTCTAGATAAATTCATAATCACATCAGGCATTTCTTTCAGCAGCTTATAACCTGCCAAATGTACTTTTAAGCCAAAAATGTCCCACATTTCACCTATGACTCATCTTGGAAATTTGTGATCCTAGCACAGGCACTCAGCAATGTTAATTCAGATCACTCAGGACTTGCTGAAGGATGAACCATGTTGTGTAGTTTGGCAACTCACAGACTGGTTCAAAGTCTGAAGAAAAAGTTAAAGTGGATGTACCTAATGAGCCATAAAATGCCACATATAAATTCTTAAATTTTGATGACAGAGGCTGCCTAGAAGGAAATAGAATTGGGTAACACACTAGGGTACATAGGTAACATGGAAAGTAAACTATGCCATGATATAAATTGTAGTTGAATGTTTTTCTCTGTCCTGCTGGTCCCCTGAACCTGTTTCTCTCCCACTTGTGGGTTCCTGCAGATGC
The DNA here is from genome assembly GCF_003668045.3 of Cricetulus griseus. Lineage (NCBI taxonomy): Eukaryota > Metazoa > Chordata > Mammalia > Rodentia > Cricetidae > Cricetulus > Cricetulus griseus. The sequence goes on from NC_048595.1 coordinate 153,916,979, forward strand.
TTATGAAATAATCACTCAGAAGCTAATATTAAATATAACTGTTTGGCCAATAGCTCAGGATTATTTTTGGCTATTGCTCATATAAATTAACCCATTTTTAATAATTGTGTATCACTGAGTGGCTGTGGCTTACTGGTAATGTTCTGGCATCTTACCCCTTCAGTGACTACATGGCACTTCCCTGACTACACCTTCTTTCTTTCTCTATCTCCATTTGGATTTCTTGCCTAGCTATATTCTGCTTGGATATTTGCCAAATCAGCTTTATTTATCAACCAATAAAAGCAACACCTATTCACAGCATACAGAAGGACATCCTATATCAAGAAATTGTATCATCTTTCTTACTGGTCACATTAGATGGGGACAGCTAAATGCTTTATCATATGAACCCCACAATATATCATGGCTCACATATAACAAGTTCATTCCTTGACTACACAACACTGTCCCAAGATAGGATGGGCAAGGAGGAAGTGGGGAGAGGAGAAAGGAAGCTTTGCACATTGCCATGAAAAGACACATAAGCACAAAGTGCTTAGTGTGCTACACATGACAGGTACTATGAGCCAGACCTGGACATGATGCTCAGATATCTGTTCGCATGTATTTCATGGTTTAAACATCGGTCTTGTCATTATGCTCTATAACAGAGGCTAAGAAATGCCATCCTGCCATATGCCCAGGGACAAGCAGGTATAGTCTGGTAAACAGCTAGCCTGTATCTAATTATAAATCTTGTTAACTACTAAAAAAAAAAAAACTGTACATTATCTGACCTATTTCATGTGGCACAAATAAAATGTATCCAAAGGCTGAATAGAGCTCAGAATCATCCATTTGGAAGCTTTTTACTGTACAAATGTTAAGTGTCAGTATTTGTACCTAGGATGTCAATCTTGGGAGTATTGAAATCCAAACTCATTTAACATGTTGCATCATTGATTCAGAACACAGTACTTTTTGTTATTTTTATACCATTTTCTTATTTACTAAAGCATAAACCAGTATATCCATAAAATACAGTTGGCCTTTGGGAATTGGCTCCAGGACCCCTCACAGATACCAAACAGTTGACATAAAATAGCATAACATTTGCATATAACCTATGTACATCCTCCTGTGTAGTTTACATCATCTCTTGATTATAGTACACAATGCAGTGGAAAAGCTATGGAAATAGCTATTGTATTGTTTGCTTAGTAAGGGAAATGAAAAGTAGTATACAAGTGTTCTAGACTAAGCCTTCAATTTGCAAACCATGTTAGTCTTCAGTTTGCTGACTCAGTGTACACAGAAACTGCAGACATGGAGGATCAACTGTACTGAATTTGCACCTTTCTCCAAGGTGACCCTCTAAGTCTTCCAATAGTAGTCATGCCTCACTTTTTCTCCGTTTTGCTTCATGATGATTTTCTTGGAACAACCTAAAGTCACCTTTGACTCCTTTCCAACTGCTGGGATACAGTGGGATAGAATTATAAGAGACAGAGATGATGTTCAGGCTGGTCCTATATGGTGGTCTATAGGACCCTCATATTCATCTATCTCTGTCTTTCTCTTCAGCTGTGAAGCAGTGCTTATACTCTCTGAATACATCATATTTGGAAAATGCTAACAAAAAGGCTGTTTTGCAATGAAAGGAATTTCTAAATGCAAATTTTGGTGTTCAATCACTTGATGCCATCTCCTTCCTATCTACTCGTTAGCAAATGAACAGACAGCTTTGTTGAAGCTCTTGATCATCTTTAAAGCTGAAGAGCATTGATGAGGAGAGAAATGTTTTTCTGTGGATTCCACAGAAGCAACTTACTAAGTAGTATATACTACTAGAGGTATGGGGCTCACTTTGCTCAAGAAGCCAGAGTGTAAATTAGCTCAACCACTATGCAATGAGTATGAAGGTTTCTCCAAAGAGTTAAGTAGAACAACTGTGTTATCCAGCTATACCAATCATTGGTATGTAACTAAAGGAATAAAAGTCTGTACCCAAGAGAGACCTACACAGCCATCTTCATTGTAGCACTGGTCATAATGCCAAGACATAGAATGAGCTTAGACATTCATCAACAGATGAATAGATGTGTTGAGTAAGCATACACAGTACAATTATATCCAGCCACAGAGAAGAATGAAATCACATCATTACCAGGAAAATAGGGGAAACTGAAGATAATCATATAAAGTGTAAAAGCCAGACTCAGTAAAACAAATATTCATGGTTTCTCTTATGTGCAGAATGTGGACGGGGGTTAAAAATGTAGATTTGGAACTAGCAGAGAGGCAGAGGGGGTAGAGGAGAGGGAATACATATCAGTGTGCTGTGTACATGTACAAATTATCTCAATGAAAATCATTATTTTGTGTAATCAATGCATGTAAATTTTTAAACAAGAAGCCCCATATCAGCAGTCATGTAACTAACCTATAGCATGTTGGTCACATAAGATGGCTATGAATACTCTTTGGGAGGACAGTACAGGACTAATCCAGCCCCCTGATCATGGATGCCAATGGGGAGGCCCCTGCACTCCTGGGAGCCTCTGGAGGTGGACTGGCGTTTTGCCCTGGTGGGTGGGAGGGACTTCAAGAGCCCATTCGCTCTGTCTCTGAACACATGGGGAGGGGCCTAGGCCCAGCACAGGAAGATTTGGTGGACTTGGTGGAGCCCTGGTAGGGGGCCCTACCCTGCCTGGGGAGTGGCGGGTGGATGGGGTGGGGGGTAGGTTGGAAGTGGGGGAGAAGGAATGGGGGGGGGAGGGAGAGGGAGAGGGAAAGTACATGTGAAAATATTAATAATTTAATAAAAAATGCAAAAAAAAGATGGCTATGAATATGACCCAACAAAAAATTGTAAACTACATAAAACATTACAATATTTATTAGTATGATTTATTATTTATTACAATTTATTTGTTTTATTGAGTTCTTAAGGATGAACCTGACAGATGACAATGACAAATGGCAATATCAAAGTTGTTGGAATTCATAGTAAACAATATAGAAGCATTAAGAAAACCCATGGTGGTCCACCGGCCTGACCCCTACTGAGAGTGGACTGGCCCAGGCAGGGAGGAGCTCCCTGAGTCTGGAAACACCTCACTCTTCCTTCCCCATCCTCCACCAGCCTGATCTCTACTGAGGGGAGTGTACCCTCTGCTCCTGTCCTACTCCTACCCAACTTCCCATTCACCCTGGATCTCTCTGGGCCTGCACCTGATTCGAGTGGTCCTGCCAAGGCAGGGAGGAGCTCCCTGAGTATAGAAACACCACACTCTTGCTTCCCCTTTCCACCTCTGGCCCTAACCTTACCGAGTGAGGAGACTACCAGGAGAGGCAAGACCATCCAGAGCTGCAGATATTGAAGTCTTGGCCCCCACACACCACTGGGTGACAGGAGGAGATAGAGAGACCCCACCCTCACCCACTGGAAGAAGACATGGGAAAAAGACTGAATAAGAACACACTGAACAACAGAAAGACCAATATGACACCACCAGAATCTAGGGACTCCACACCAGCATGACCCAAAAAGCCCAACACAAAGGATGAAGAAGAGATGAACATCAAAAATTATCTTAGGATGATGAAAGAGACCATTAAAGAGGAAACAAGAAAAACACTTAAAGAAATAGAAAAAAAAACAAGGAAAAAATTACATAAGGTGGAGTAAAAGCCAAAACAAAAAATTCGAGAAATAAACAAATCTCTTAAAGAATCTAAAGAAAGCCAAGAAAAAACAACCAAACAAGTGAAGGAAGCACTCAAAACAGTTCAAGGCATGAAAGATGAAATAGACACAATAAAGAAAACACAGAATGGGGTGATGCTGGAAATAGAAAGGCTGGATAAATGATCAGGAACTAAAGATGTGAGTATAACCAATAGAATTCAAGAGATGGAAGAGATAATCTCAGCTGTTGAAGACTCTCTAGAGGATATACACTCATCGACCAAAGAAAATCTTAAGTCCAACAAATCCTAACACAAAATATCCAGGAAATATGGGACACCATAAAAAGGACAAACCTAAGAATAATATTCACCCTGAAACACCCCCCGCCCCCGCCTGTGCCTGCCTGCTTGGGGTAGACACACCCAGGCAGGGAGGAGCTCCCTGAATCTGGTAACACCCCACTCTTCCATCCCTTTCCACCAACCAATCCACAAAGAGAGTGAGGAGATGCAAGACCATCCAGAGCTGCAGACATTGAATTCCTGGCCCCCACACACCACTGGGTCACAAGAGGAGATAGAGAGACCCCACCTGCACCCACTGGAATAAGATATGGGAAGAAGGCAGAATAAGATCTCACTCAACAACAGAAAGACCAATATGACACCAACAGAATCTAGGGACTCCACTCCATCAAGATCTGAAAAGCCCAACACAGAGCATGAAGAAGAGATGGACCTCAAAATTTATCTTGGCAAGATGATAGAGACCTTTAAAGAGGAAACAAGAAAATCCCTTAAAGAAATAGAAGAAAAAGCAAGCAAAAAATTACACGAAATGGAGGAAAAGACAAACCAAAAAATTCAAGAAATAAACAAATCACTTAAAGAATCTAAAGAAAGCCAAGAAAAAACAACCAAACAAATGAAGGAAGTTCTTGAAACAGTTCAAAGCATGAAAGCTGAAATAGACACAATAAAGAAAACACAGAATGAGATGATTCTGGAAATGGAAAGGCTAGATAAATGATCAGGAACTAAAGATGTGAGTATAACTAATAATTCAAGAGATGGAAGAGAGAATCTCAGCTATTGAAGACTCGCTAGAGGATATACATTCATCACCCAAAGACAACCTCAAGTCCAACAAATCCCTAACACAAAATATCCAGGAAATATGGGACACCATGAAAAGACCAAACCTAAGAATGATAGGTATAGAGGAAGGTGAAGAAACACTGCTCAAAGGTACAGAAAACATATTCAACAAAATCATAGAAGAAAACTTCCTCAACTATGGAAGGATATGCCTATGAAAGTACAAGAAGCTTACAGGACACCAAACAGACTGGACCACAAAAAGAAGTCCCCCAACACATAATAATCAAAACACCAAATCTACAGAATAAAGAGAAAATATTAAGAGCAGCAAAGGAAAAAGGCCAAGTAACATATAAAGGCAAACCAATCAGAATCACACCCGACTTCTCAATGGAAACTCTGAAAGCCAGAAGGTCTTGGATAGATACAGTAAAGCACTAAGGGAGCATGGATGTCAACCTGGCCTAATGTACCCAGCAAAACTTTCAATCACCATAGATGGAGAAAACAAGATACTCCCTGACAAAAACAAATTTAAACAATACATAGCCACAAATCCAGCAACACAGAAGGTTCTGGAAGAAAAACTCCAACCCAACGAACATAACTACACTCACAAAAACACAGGCAATAGATAATCTAATTTTACCAAACACAACAAGAAACAGGAGGGCGAAATCCAAACACAATGACACCACCAACAATAAATCCAAAACAAACAAGAACCAACAAACAATGGACATTAATATCCTTAAATGTCAATGGTCTTAACTTACACATAAAAAGATATAGGCTATTTTTTTCTGAGACAGGGTTTCTCTGTGGAAATCCGCCTGCCGAGCAAATCCTTCTGGCATGCACCACCACAACAGGCTTATCTATTTTCTCCTGTTATTTTTCTCTCACAAGCCTACATATATATTTTTTTTCTTTTCCCTTTTTTTTTATTATTAATTCAAGTTAGGGAACAGGCTTGTTTCACATGTAAGTCCCCCCTCCCTCTCCCTCCCCTCACCCTCATCCCTCCTCCCCCACTTCCAACCTACTCCCCACCCCATCCACCCACCACTCCCCAGGCAGGGTAGGGCCCCCAACAGGGGCTCCACAAAGTCCACCAAATCTTAAAAAAGAAACAAAAGGAAGTAAAAGTAGAATAATAAAAAAGTCACTTTGAGATGAAAAATACACAGATAATCTGGATACTTTATGCCATATTGTTGTCTTTAAATTGTTTGATTACTGAGGAAAGACTTACTGCTGCTAAAGTACATTTGATTATAAATGCTGCTAAATTAATCCAACTTATACATTTTAAAAATGCTTTGACTTCAAAATTTAAGTCTAAGGACAGGCTACTTGGAAAAAGAATTTCTGCTTGTGTTTCCACAGAAAATAAAAAGCTATGGATTCCTTCCAGACTAATATGGTTTAATCAAGCAAGACCCCCTGAAGCTGAGATGATACAGCCTTACAGACTACAAAAACAAGGACATGGTCAGATTTCTGTGTTTTATCATGAATCCAATGGTATGAACATCGTCCCCAATCAGCAGGAAGCGGTTTAGAAAGAACGACGCCCACATTCCCAAATATTGTTTATAAATGTTTATTTTCATTTAAATGGGGTTGGTTATAAATGGTAATGAGCATAGTCAATCTTTTTTAAAGAAAAAAGGGGAAATAGGATATAGGAATGAATACTTTGCATTGGTATAGACTTTCATTTATTGATACAACTTTAAGGTCAATTTTGTGATATGTGTATGTCTCCTCTTGTTTAGGTATTGTGTTTATACAGATCTTCTAAAATGATATACATAATTAAATACAGGTTATATAGTCACCTTTATTAGTCAGAACGTATGATTAGGTTAGTTAGGTTTTCTAGATATACAGAGATGTATTTGAGATGGTTAGGTATTCTTTAAACCTTTCAAAGACCTACAGAAATATGGCACTTAAATGGTTTAGGGTTTTTCTTGGCAGTGAGACACAACTGCTCCAGGCACACCAATTACATCAGAAAGGAGGATGGGCATCGAAGAAACTCATTATGGAGTTTGTTTTCAACATGGCAAGATTATCCATTTGAGCAAGAAACCGCTCTTGCCTGAACTGTTTGTTGCTGTATAAACTGGACATGCAGGACCCACAAGAAAATGACTGCTGAACTTACAAAACAAGACACTACTGAAAGATTTCTGTTAAAATGGAGAAGTGTGCCAGACACACTATGGCCTATAGGCTGAAGATGGATGCCCCAATGTTACAGAGGAACTTTGGGTGACTGTCTAGGTAGCGAGATGTCTCTGTCAATTCTAGAGTTTATATATTATCCTTCTATAGTCTTTGATAGAGTTGAAGACAGATAGTTATGGTTATAGTTTTCTTCAGTTATTATAAAAGATAAGTTATCTTCCTTTTTATTTAGACAGAAAAGAGGAGAGGATGGGGAATGTACTGTGTATGTTCATCTTATTGATTATTGAATAAAATACTGTTTGGCCAATGGAAAAAAATAAAGATTACAGACCTTTAAAGAAAAAAAAAAGATACAGGCTAACAGAATGGATACGAAGACAGAATCGATCCTTCTGCTGTTTACAAGAAACACACCTCAACTTCAAAGACAGGAGTTACCTCAGAGTAAAAGGATGGGAAAAGATTTTCCAATCAAATGGGCTCAAGAAACAAGCTGGTATAGCAATCCTAATATCTAACAAATTAGACTTCAAACTAGAATCAATCAAAAGAATTGAAGAAGGGCATTTCATACTTATCACAGGTAAAGTCCATCAAGATGAAGTCTCAATCCTGAACATCTATGCCCCAAATAAAAAGGCATCCACATTTGTAAAAGAAACATTACTAAAGCTCAAATCACACATAAAACCACACACACTTATAGTAGGAGACTTCAACACCCCCCTTATGCCACTAGACAGGACTGCCAGACAGAAACTTAACAAAGAAACAAAGGATCTGACAGAAGTTATGACCCAACTGGGTTTAACAGATGTCTATAGAACATTGCATCCAAACACAAAAGAATATACCATCTTCTCAGCGCCACATAGAACCTTCTCTAAAATTGACCACATAGTTGGCAGCAAAGCAAACCTCCACAGTTACAAAAGAATTAAAATAATACCCTGTATCTTATCAGATCACCATGCATTAAAGCTAGAATTCAACAGCAATACAAATTGCAGAAAACCTACATACACGTGGAAAATAAATAACACCCAATTGCACCATTCCTGGGTTGAGGAAGAAATAAAAAAAGAAATTAAAGACTTTCTAGAATTTAATGAGAATGTAGACACAACATACCCAAACTTATGGGACACTCTGAAAGCAGTGCTAAGAGGGAAGTTCATAGCACTAAGTGTCCACATGAAGAAACTGGAGAAAAGTCACATTAGAGAATTGACAGAACAACTGACAGCTTTAGAGCAAAAAGAAGTGAACTCACCAAGGAGGAGTAGATGCCAGGAAATAATCAACCTGAGGGCCGAAATCAATAAAGTAGAAACTAGGAAAACAGTACAAAGAATCAATGAAACAAAGAGTTGGTCTTTTGAGAAGATCAACAAGATAGACAAACCTCTAGCCAAACTAACCAAAAAGAGAGAGAGAGAGAGAGAGAGAGAGAGAGAGAGAGAGAGAGAGAGAGAGAGCATGCTAATTAACAACATCAGAAACGAAAAGGGGGATATAACAACGGAGACTGAGGAAATCCAGAGAATCTTCAGGTCATACTTTGAAAACCTGTACTCCACCAAATTTGAAAATCTAAAGGAAATGGACAGTTTTCTGGATAAATATCACTTACCAAAATTAAACCAAGATCAGATAAGTAGTTAAATCGACCTATAACCCCTAATGAAGTAGAAGCAGTCATCAAACCTCCCAACCAAAAAAGGCCCAGGGACAGATGGCTTCACGGAGAATTCTACCAGAAATTCAAATGAGCTAATTCCAGTACTCCTCAAATGTTCCTCAAAATAGAAGCAGATGGGATATTGCCAAACTCTTTCTACGAGGCTACAGCCACAGAAAGATACGGCTAAGAAAGAGAACTACAGACCGATATCCCTCATGAAAATCTATGCTAAAATACTCAACAATATATTGGCCAATCCAATCAAAGAACACATCAGAAAAATCATCCACTATGATCAAGTAGGCTTCATCCCAGGGATTCAAGGATGGTTCAACATAGCAAAATCAATCAAAGTAATCCACCATATAAACAAACTGATATAGAAAAACCATGTGATCATCTCACTAGATGCTGAAAAAACCTTTGATGTAATCCAATATCCCTTCATGATAAAGATCTTGGAGAGAACAGGAATAACAGGAACATATCTAAACATGATAAAAGCAATATACACCAAACCAACAGTCAACATCAAACTAAATGAAGAGAAATTCAAAGTGATACCTCTAAAATCAGGAACAAGACAAGGCTGTCCACTCTCTCCATATCTCTTCAATATTGTACTTGAAGTTCTAGCTAGAGCAATAAAACAAGAAAAGGAGATCAAAGGGATACAAATTGGAAAGGAAGAAGTCAAACTTACACTATTTGCAGATGATATGATCATCTACATAAGTAACCGGAAAAAACTCTACCAGGGAACAGCTGATAAACACCTTAGCAAAGTGGCAGGATACAAGATTAACTCAAAAAAATCTGTAGCCCTACTATATACGAATGACACATTGGTGGAGAAAGAAATCAGAGAAACATCACCTTTCGCAATATCCACAAGCAACATAAAATAACTTGGGGTAACACTAACCAAAAAAGTGAAAGACCTGTACAATAAGAATTTTGAGTCTCTAAAGAAAGAAATTAAAGAAGATACCAGAAAATGGAAAGATCCTCCATGCTCTTGGATAGGTAGAATCAACATAGTAAAAATGGCAATCTGGCCAAAAGCAATCTACAGATTCAATGCAATCCCCATCAAAATCCCAACACAGTTTTTCACAGACATTGAAAGAACAATACTCAACTTCATATGGAAGAACAAAAAACCCAAGATAGCCAAAACAACTCTGTACAATAAAGGGTCTTCAGGAGGCATCACCATCCCTGATTTCAAGCTCTATTATAGAGCCATAGATCTGAAAACAGCTTGGTATTGGCACAAAAATAGACAGATAGACCAATGGAATAAAATTGAAAACCCTGATATTAACCCACACACCTATGAACACCTTATTTTTGACAAAGATGCTAAATCTATACAATGGAAAAAAGATAGCATCTTCAACAAATGGTGCTGGCACAACTGGATTCAGACATGCAGAAGATTGCAGATAAATCCATACCTGTCACCATGCAAAAACTTAAGTGCAAATAGATCTCACCATCTAGCCAAACTGAATCTTTTAGAAGAGAAAGTGGGAATTACCCTTGAACAAATTGGCACATGAAACTGCTTCGTGAACTTTACACCAGTAGCACAGACATTGAGGTCTGCAATTAATAAATGGGACCTCCTGAAACTGAGAAGCTTCTGCAAGGCAAAGGACACAGTCAGTAAGACAAATCGACAGACCACAGAATGGGAAAAGATCTTCACCAACCCTACATCTATTGGATTAAGGTCTCTTTATTTCAGAGGACATCAGGGTGAAACACAGGCCAGAGCTAGGTTAAGAACCCAGCCAGCGCGGCCAGAACAAAAAGGGGGCCGCGTCCCCACGTGCAGCCCCTTAAGAAGCTCCCTTACGTCACCCTGGCTTTCCTTCACCACGCCCCTCTGGGCGAGTCCCCAGGTCCACCTGGTACCTGCCCCAGGACTATTGGGCGGGGCTAGGGTGACTCCCTACATGCATCTGATTTCCAAAATGTACAATGAACTCAAGAAGCTAGCCACCCAAACACCAAACAATGAAATTAAAAAGTGGGGTGCAGAACTAAATAGAGAATTCTCAACAGAGGAATCTGAAATGACTGAAAGACACTTAAGAAAGTGCTCAAAATCCTTAGCCATCAGAGAAATGCAGCTCAAAACAAGTCTGAGATACCACCTCACACCTGTCAGAATGGCTAAAGTCAAAAACACCAATGACAATCTATGCTGGAGAGAATGTGGATAAAAAGGAACACTCCTCTATTGCTGGTGGAAGTGCAAACTTGTAAGACCACTTTGGAAATCAGTATAGTGGTTGCTCAGAAAAATAGGAATCAGTTTACCTCAAGATCCAGCAATTCCTCTCTTGGGCATATACCCAAATAATGCACATTCATACAATAAGGACATATGTTCAACCATGTTCATAGCAGCATTGTTTGTAATAACCAGGACCTGGAAACAACCTAGATGCCCCTCAACTGAAGAATGCATAGAGAAAATGTGGTACATTTATACAATGGAGTACTACTCAGAGGAAAAAAGCAATGGAATCTTGAAATTCGCAGGCAAATGGATGGAACTAGAAGAAACCATCCTGAGTGAGGTAACCCAGTAACAAAAAGACAAACATAGTATTACTCACTCATATATGAATTGTAGACATAGAGTAAGGGATTACCAGCCTACAATCCTCTTCACCAAAGAAACTAGAAAACAAGAAGGACTCTAAGGGAAAATGCATGGACCCCTTAGAATGTGAAGGAGCAGGAACTCCTGAGTTAATTGGGAGCATGAGGGTAAGGGAGAGGGAGCTGCCAGAATGAGAGGAGGAGAAGAGGGGAGAGGAGGAAATTTAGGAGCAGAAATATTGGGTTGGGGGAAGAATCAAGGAGAGCAGGATGAGAGATACCGTATCAGAGGGAGACATTATAGGTCTGAGGAGAGATCTGGCACTAGGGAGATTTCCAAAGATCTAAAAGGATGACACGAATCTAGGCAATGGTGGAGAGTATAGCCTAAATATCCTTGCCCTATGATGAGACTGATGGCTACTTTTTATGCCATCCTAGAGCCCTCATCAGTGACTGATGGAAGCAGAGACAGACACCCACAGACACAGACTGAACTGAACTCTGGAACCTAGTTTCAGAGAGGGAGGAATGAAGATCAAAGGGGTCAGGACCAGGCTGGTGAAACCCACAGAAACAGCTGACCTGAACAAGGGGAAGCACATCCACCCCAGGCTGCTGTCTGGGAGGCCAGCACAGGACTGAACATGGATGTCAATGAGGAGGCCTCTGCACTCTAGGGGGCCCCTGGTAGTGGATTAGTATTTTTCCCTGATGTACATAGGGACTTTGAGAGCCCATCCCACATCTTGGCCTGGACACATGGGGGAGGGCCTAGGCTTGGGCCCAGGATGATGTGGTGGAATTTGGGGAGCCCCTGTTTAGGGCCCTACCCAGTCTGGGGAGTGGAGGATGGATGGGGTTGGGGGGCAGGTGGGAGGTTGGGGGAAGGTTGAGGGGAGGGGAGGGACTGTGTGGAGGGATTGACATGTAAAGCAAGCTTGTTCCTAATTTAAACTAATAAAAATTTACAAAAAAAAGCCCATGGTGCTATGAGTATATCAATTAATTTTCCTAGAGTGAATAAAAATATTACCTTGATAAAGATGTAAAAATTATACAGTATAGTCCCAGCAATACTGTCTTTAATAGATCATTCTAACTGGTTAGAATGGCTACAACAATATGCCATAACCTCTAGTTAGGGAACACTTAGAACCAACAGAAATACACTTACCACCATCATGGAGGATGAAAATCTGAGAACAATACACCAGAAGACCCATGGCTAGTAAGGTCCCATTTCCTATTTAAGGGATACAATTTCTCATGGGTCTATATCATGAAAGGAACTGAGAATCCTCTTGGACCAATGCTATGTATAATAAGAGCACTAATCCCATTTACAAGGGTTCTGCCCTCAGGATTTAACCGTCGCCAAGGGATCTGCTTTTTAACTCTGGCACAGTGGTGACTGTTAACATCACACAAATTTGGGAGACACAAACACTGACAACATACCAGTAAAATAAATGAGAGGAATAAACAGTCATACACAGAAATCTTTGAAAATATTTTCTTAGTACAGGTTTATCTTAAAGAAATTACATAAACATGGAAAGGTTTAGTTCACTTGTTCAATGCCCTGGTGCATAATAGGAAATTTTGGAAAGCCTTGACTATTCTAGAAGGCACTAGTGAAATGAACTGTGGTGAACATGTAAAAAGAAGCACCATAATCATTTCAAAGTGAAGTAAATTTATACAGTCTGTAACTTAAAGACATAAACCATTTGCAGCAAATTATAAAAAGGATATTAATTAAATATAATGCAATGCTAATTAAGGAAACTATGATTATAATGGCATTAAAATATCCAAAAGGACACTTACAGAATTGTGTAGCAGAGTAACTAGAAGGGATTCTAAGAATTGTCAGAGTTATCATTTCACCATCATCATTACACTCTTCTGCATCATTATCATCATCATTTGGGCAATCGTACCATGCATCAGACACTTAACTAGGCAATTTACAAATCAGACCTCATTACACCCTTATGACAACTCTGTGTTAGATATCATTATGCAGACCTCAAAAACTGAAAAAGTAAAGCACAGAAATGGAAACTAGCCAGAGGTTCCACTAATGGGCTGTTGAGCAGAACTCCAGCTATTCTACCTGACCCAGAAGCTCTTACTCCTCTGAGCACAGCTTCACTACATGAGGGCCATTGCTCAGTCTCAATATAGCAAGTCTACACTCTAAGGGGAAGGGCCTTACAGTGAGAATTCTGAAGAACAATTCTTTAAAAAATAATGGCAATAATTACTAACATGTATTGTTTACTGTTCACCTTAAATGTTTTGTATTTAATAATATTTGCATGTCATAGGCCTATGTGAGAGGTATTGCTAATCCACTTTACAAAAAGAAAAAAAATCCTAATGCCAAAAGTGGAAGTGTCTTAAGATCGCACCGTTTCAGGGTCTTAAGAGTTTAACTACTCACACAAGCTCTAAGATACTGTAAGAAAGAAACTAGTTAATTGTCATGAGACAGTCAAAAGATATGATGAGTTACAACAAAAACCTATCAGCTTTCTTAGAGTAAAGAATATTTCTGCCTCTTTTTCTACTGATTTCCACAGTCACTCAAAGAGCATGAGAAACCAGCCTTTCGGGAAATGGCTGTCAAATGAACAAATGACCATCTTAGAGAAGTGTTGTGTTTCTTCCTAGGGAGACCTGAACAAATATTTGTGCATCCCACACATAGGGAATCAACAGCAGACCAAAGTAACAAGCCCACCAAAGTCCAACATATCAGAGCCATAACTGAAAAGAATTCAAAAGCTGTATCTTTGGAGCCTCTACAAAGTTTCCAGGCAGTTGAACAAATCAGACCATCTCTTTTCCCCAGATTTTCTTCTTTATTTTCCTTTCCTCCTTCTTTCCTTCTCCCTTCTTTTTTCTTTTATTGCTCTGTGACTTTGGGTAGGGACCTTGAATCTTACCTAGTTAAGTTTCAGCTTTTCCAGATTTGAGTGGTTGTTGACTTTCTGAGTCTCATAAAGTGGCATGCAGCTATAGATGCCATGGAAGATATGCTAAGAAAGTTAAGTTGGAATCAGGGGATAAAGGCTTTGAATGGCAGCAAAGGGGTTTGAGTTTTATTAGCAAACAGAAATTCTTTAGGACATTTTTAGCCAAAGGATAATAAACAGGTAGACAATAGTCAGCAACTGGTAAGACAAAATTAACACAAAAACAGGGGATCAATTAAGCATTACCTCTCAGTGCACAGGCATGAGTAGAACAGGAGACAGAAGATACCAAGAATGTAGATTTTCTGAAAGTTCTTGTTGGATCTGGTTTATGAAATGTAGCTGCAAATTCTTGACAGTCCTCCTTCTGAAAAAGGAGGTCTATGTCCCCCTTCTTGAACATGTTCAACCAACAGAGCAAAGCAACTTTGAAAACTGCACCCTAAAAGTTCAGATTGCTTCCATCTATCTGAGAACATGTTTGAAGTCTGACTACTCTAAGATATTATTGCCAAGATTCCTGACCTGGGGCAGACATAAAGTAGCATCTATCCCTCCTTCCAAAGTTCCAATGACAAACTGAGGTGTGATTATACCAAAATTCACTCTAGGGAATCAATGGATTTATTTGGCTTCATTATGGAGCTTATAGGAGGGATTACTTCAAGAGTGTGGGCACCCCTCCACCATCAGGCCACATCTGAAAATCCTGACCCAGCTGGAATGAGAGCTTCCTTTTAGCCACGCAGATGGAGCAACCAGATACTCGGGAGAGATCCCATGGCCTACATTATGCCTCCATGCCAAGTGTAAACCATTAACATAGCTGGGATCATCTTTTGAAAGACAAGTACAACTGAACAGTTGCTTTGCCTCAAGAGACAATCATACACAACAGACCTTTACTGTGGAAAGAGTTAATGCATAAACCCAGCCCACTGTTACAGCTGAACCTAGCCTTCTGCCATCTCCAGCAAAACACCAGAATTCATGAGAATTCATTAGTGGAACATCACTGTGTCCTCCAAACCAGCTCATTTGCCGACTCCATTATTCAAGACCCATAGAAATAAACACTTTGGGACCAAGTTTGGCAGCGGGATCCGAACACCGAACACCCAGAGGCATCCCTGCCTCCATCAGCCAGCCCAGGTAGGCCAGGAGCTGTTTCTGGTTCCGGTTAATACTCGTTGCTCAGAGTCATCTGACACAAGCAACCTGCATGCCAGACCTAGTTCGGTGGCAGGATCCAACACACCAAGGCCCTGTGACAGCTCTGCCTCCAACTGCTGGCCCGGCAGGACCCAGCACGCCCGAACACTGCTGATGCCTGGGTAACAGTGACACCTCCATCCATGAGAAGAGGACCAACATCAGAGTATTGGATCTGTTTCCATCTACCAGAAGAGAACCTTGGTCCCACACCCACCAGGAGAGCAAGAAATGCTTGCTACACCCACCAGAAGAAAGGATGAGAAGAGGACAAGGTAAAAGCATATCCAACAACAGAATGACACCATCGGAGACCAGAAACTATACACCAGCAAGACCTGAACATCACGATGCAGATGAACCAGAAGAGAATGACCTTTAAAGCATCTTCATGAAAATGATACAGGGCCTCAAAGAGGATATGAGAAAATCCCTTAAATGGAAGAAAAAAAAAACAAAAAATACAAGATATCAACAAATCTCCCAAGGAAACAGTCCAAGACCTAAAAACTGAAATAGAGACAATAAAGAAAGCACAATCTGAGGGAATGCTGGAAATAGAAAAGCTGGGTAAACGATCAAGAGCTACAGATGTAAGCACAACCAATAGAATACAAGAGATGGAAGAGAGAATCTCCTCGCCACATGATAATCAAACCACCGAACATACAGAATAAAGAGAAAATATTAAGAGCAACAAAGGAAAAAGGTCAAGTAATTTATAAACATGATAAACACAATATACACCAAACCAATAGCCAACATCAAACTAAATGGAGAGAAACTCAAAGTGTTTCCTCTAGAATAAGGAACAAGCAAGGCTGTCCACTCTCTCCATATCTCTTCAATATTGTACTTGAAGTTCTAGCTAGAGCAACAAGACAAGAAAAGGGGACCAAAGGGATACAAATTGGAAAGGAAAGAGTCAAACTTGCACTATTTGCAGATGGCAGGATAGTCTACATTAGTGACCAAAAAAACTCTACCAAGGAACTCCTACAGCTGGTAAAGACCTTCAGCAAGGTAGCAGGATACAAAATTAACTCAAAAAAATCAGTAGCCTTACTTATTCAGATAATAAATCCAATGAGAAAGAAATCAGGGAAACATCACCTTTCACAATATCCACAAGCAACATAAAATAACTTGGGGTAACACTAACCAAAAAAGTGAAAGACCTGTACAATAAGAACTTTGAGACTTTAAAGAAAGAAATTAAAGAAGATACCAGAAAATGGAAAGATCTCCCATGCTCTTGGATAGGTAGAATTAAGATAGTAAAAATGGCAATCCTGCCAAAAGCAATCTACAGATACAATGCAATCCCCAACAAAATCCCAACACAGTTTTTCACAGACATTGAAAGAACAATACTCAACTTCATATGGAAGAACAAAAAACCCAAGATAGCCAAAATAACTCTGTACAATAAAGGGTCTTCAGGAGGCATCACCATCCCTGATTTCAAGCTCTATTATAGAGCCATAGATCTGAAAACAGCTTGGTATTGGCACAAAAATAGACAGATAGACCAATGGAATAAAATTGAAAACCCTGATATTAACCCACACACCTATGAACACCTTATTTTTGACAAAGATGCTAAATCTATACAATGGAAAAAAGCATCTTCAACAAATGGTGCTGGCACAACTGGATTCAGACATGCAGAAGATTGCAGATAGACCCATAACACAAAACTTGAGTGCAAATGGATCAAAGATCTTACCATAAATCCAACCACACTGAATCTTCTAGAAGAGAAAGTGGGAATTACCCTTGAACAAATTGGAGACCGCTTCATGAACATTACACCAGCAACACAGACATTGAGGTCTGCAATTAATAAGTGGGACCTCCTGAAACTGAGAAGCTTCTGCCAGGCAAAGGACACAGTCAATAAGACAAACCAACCACCTACAGAATGAGAAAAGATCTTCACCAATCCCACATCTCACAGAGGACTGATTTCCAAAATATATAAGGAGCTCAAGAAGCTAGCCACCCAAACACCAAACAATGAAATTAAAAAGTGGGGTGCAGAACTAAATAGAGAATTCTCAACAGAGGAATATGAAATAGCTGAAAGACACTTTAGAAAGTGCTCAAAATCCTTGACCATCAGAGAAATGCTCAACTCCATCAAAAATGCAAGTCTGAGATACCACCTCACACCTGTCAGAATGGCTAAAATCAAAAATACCAATGACAACCTATGCTGGAGAGGATGTGGAGAAAAAAGAACACTCCTCCATTGCTGGTGGAAGTGCAAACTTGTAAGACCACTCTGGAAATCAGTATGGCAGTTGCTCAGAAAAATGGTAATCAGTTTACCTCAAGATCTAACCATTCCTCTCTTGGGTATATACCCAAATAGTACATGTTCATACAACAAGGACATATGTTCACCCATGTTCATAGCAGCATTGTTTGTAATAGCCAGAACCTGGAAGCAACCTAGATGCCCCTCAACTGAAGAATGGATAGAGAAAATGGTACATTTATACAATGAAGTACTACTCAGCAGAAAAAAAGCAATGGAATCTTGAAATTCGCAGGCAAATGGATGGAACTAGAAGAAACCATCCTGAGTGAGGTAACCCAGTAACAAAAAGACAAACATGGTATATACTCACTCATATATGAATTGTAGACATAGAGCAAAGTATTACCAGCCTATAATCGTCTTCACCAAAGAAACTAGGAAACATGAAGGACTCTAAGGGATGAATGGACCCCAGGAATGGGAAGTGGCATGCACTCCTGAGCTAATTGGGAGCATGAGGGAAGGGGAGAGAGAGCTGCCAAAATAGGAGCAAGAGAAGAGGAGTAGAGGAGAGAAATGGAGGAGCAGAAATATTGAGTTGGGGAAGAATAGAGGAGAGAGAGCAGGATGAGACATACCATATTAGAGGGAGCCACTATAGGTCTGTGAAGAGATCTGGAACTAGGGAGATCTCCAGAGACCTACAAGGATGACACTATCTGACAATCCAGGCAATGGTGGAGAGGATAAACTAAAAGCCCTTCACCTAAAATGAGATTGATGACTTCTTTTTATGCCATCCTAGAGCCCTCATCCAGTGGCTGATGGAAGCAGAGACAGACATCCACAGATATACACTGAGCTGAAATCTGGAATTTAGTTGAAGAGAGAGAAGAATGAAGATCGAAGGGGTTTGTACCAGGTTGGAGAAACCCACAGAAACACTTGGCCTGAACAAGGGGGAGCACATCAACCCCAGATGCTGTCTGGGAGGCCAGTACAAGACTGATCCAGACCCCTGAACATGGATATCAATAAGGAGGCCTCTGCACTCCAGGGAGCCTCTGGTAGTGAATTAGTATTATTCCCTGGTGTAAGAAGGGACTTTGAGAGCCCATCCCACCTGAAGGGATACACTCTGGTCCTGGAAACATGGGGAAGGGCCCAGGCCCAGCAAAGGAAGATTTGTTGGACTTTCAGAGCCCCCGTTGAGGGCCCTACCCTTCCTGGGAAGTGGAGGGTGGATGGGGTGGGGGGTAGGTCTGGAATGACGGAGGAGGGATGGGGTGAGGGGAGAGAGAGGGAGAAGGGACTTACAAGCGAAACAAGCTTGTTACCGAACTTGAACTAATAAAAAAAATATTGGCAAATCCCCTGAGCAAATTGAGAACATGGGAAGAGGGGGGAGGAAGTTATGAGAGTGAGAATGGAAGAAAAGGAAGGATACAGAGGTCATGAGGAAGCAGAAATATTGAGTCAGGTGTAGATTAGAAGAAAGGACAATTGATAGATAGGATTTTAGTTGGGGGCTGGTAGAGGAGGAAGGGAGGGAGAAGGGAACTGGGATTGTCATGTAATTCAATCTTGTTTGTAATTCAAATATATAAAAAATTAAAAAGGTGAAAAATATTGGCAAATCGAATCCAAGAACACATCAGAGAAACCATCCATCCAGATCAAGTAGGCTTCATCCCAGTGATGCAAGGATGGTTCAACATACAAAAATCCATCAATGTAACCCACCATATAAACAGACTGAGGAAAAAATCACAAGATCATCTCACTAGATGCCGAAAAAGCCTTTGACAAAATCCAACACCCCTTCATGATAAAGGTCTTGGAGAAATCAGGGATAACAGGAACATACCTCAACATAATAAAAGTAATATACAGCAAGCCGACAGCCAACATTAAATTACATGGAGAGAAACTCAATGCAATTCCTCTAAAATCAGGAACAACACAAGGATGTTCACTCTCTCCATAACTCTTCAATATTGTCCTTGAAGTTATAGCTAGAGCAATAAGACAACAAAAGGAGATCAAGGGAATACAAATCAGAAAGGAAGAAGTAAAACTCTCACTATTTGCAGATGATATGATAGTCTACATCAGCGACCCAAAAAACTCCACCAGAGAACTCCTACAGCTGATAAACACCTTCAGCAAAGTGGCAGGATGCAAGATTAACTCAAAAAACTCTGTAGCCCTACTATATATGAATGACACATTGGTGGAGAAAGAAATCAGAGAAACATCACCCTTTACAATTGACACAAACAACATAAAATACCTTGGGGTAACACTAACCAAAAAATTGAAAGACCTGTCCCATAAGAATTTTGAGTCTCTAAAGAAAGAAATTAAAGAAGATACCAGAAAATGGAAAGATCTCCCATGCTCTTGAATAGGTAGGATCAACATAGTAAAAATGGCAATCTTGCCAAAAGCAATCTACAGATTCAATGCAATCCCCATCAAAATCCCAAAACAATTCTTCACTGACCTCGAAAGAACAATTCTCAACTTTATATGGAGAAACAAAAGACCCAGGATAGCCAAAACAACCCTGTACAATAAAGGAACTTCTGGAGGCATCATCATCCCTGACTTCAAGCTCTATTACAGAGTTATAGTCCTGAAAACAGCTTCGTACTGGCACAAAAATAGACTGGTAGACCAATGGAATAGAGTTGAAAACCCTGATATTGAAAACCCACACATCTATGAACACCTGATTTTTGACAAACAATCCAAATTTATATGCTGGAACAAAGAAAACATCTTCAACAAATGGTGCTGGCATAACTGGATGCAAGCATGTAGAAGACTACAGATAGACCCAAGCCTATCGCCCTGTACAAAACTTAAGTCAAAATAGATCAAAGACCTCAACATAAACCCAGCCACACTGAACCTATTAGAAGATAAAGTTGGAAATACCCTTGAATTAATCAGTACAGGAGCCTGCTTCCTGAACATAACACCAGTAGCACAGACACTGAGATCAACAATTAATAAATGGGACCTCCTGAAACTGAGAAGCTTCTGTAAGGCAAAGGAGACAGTCAGCAAGACAAAACGACAGCTCACAGACTGGGAAAAGATATTCACCAACCCCACATCTGGCAGAGGGCTGATCTCCAAAATATACAAAGAAATCAAGAAGCTAGTCTCCAAAACACCAAACAATCCAATTAAAAAATGGGGTACAGAACTAAATAGACAATTCTCAATAGAGGAATCTAAAATGGCTGAAAGACTCATAAGAAAGTGTTCAACATCCTTAGCCATCAGGGAAATGCAAATCAAAACATCTCTGAGATGCCATCTTACTCCTGTCAGAATGGCTAAAATCAAAAATACCAATGACAGTCTATGCTGGAGAGGATGTGGAGAAAGAGGAACACTCCTCCACTGTTCATGGGAGTGCCAACTTGTACAGACACTTTGGAAATCAGTATGGCAACTCCTCATGAAAATGGGAATGAGTCTACCACAAGATCCAGCAATTCCACTCCTAGGCATATACCCAAAAGAAGCACATTCATACAACAAAGACATCTGTTCAATGATGTTCATAGCAGCACTATCTGTAATAGCCAGAAACTGGAAGCAGCCTAGATGCCCCTCAGCCGAAGAATGGATGGAGAAAATGTGGTACATTTACATAATGGAGTACTACTCAGCAGAAAAAAACAATGGAATCTTAAAATTTGCAGGAAAATGGATGGAACTGAAAGAAACCATTCTGATCGAGGTAACCCAATCACAAAAAGACAAACATGGTATGTACTAACTCATATGTGAATTTTAGACATAGAGTAAGGGATTACCATCCTACAATCCACACTGCCAGAGAAACTAGCAAACAAGGAATACCCTAAAAGAGACAAACTTTGTCCCCTGGAGAAGAGGAAAGTGTCACTATCCCCTGAGCAAATTGAGAACATGGGAAGAGGGGGGAGGAAGCTACGAGAGTGAGAAGGGGAAAAAAGGAAGGATGCAGAGGTCACGAGGAAGCAGAAAGGCTGAATCAGGTGTAGATTAGAAGAAAGGGCAATTGATAGATAGGATTTTAGTTGGGGGGTAGAGGAGGAAGGGAGGGAGAAGGGAACTGGGATCGTCATGTACTTCAATCTTGTTTGTAATTCAAATATATAAAATATATAAAAAATAAAACAAACAAAAAAAAAGAAATAGACACTTTGCCCAGCTGAGCCTTGCATGGATTCCTGATACAAAATATCATGAGCTATGTTTAAACTGTTTTAGTTAAGCTTTGAGAGTAATTTGTTACATACATAGTTTTCAGAGAACAGGACATTTTTGAGAATTCAAGAGAGTATTAATTATGCTGGTGAGACATGGTTCTCCTGCCTATAAGGTTTGGATAGTCCGTTTATTATCATAACACCAACATTCAGTGTAACACCAGCTGACTCTGGAAATCATATCTGATTCCCTTACTTTTTCTTTCTAAAGAGATTTTTTTATTAAAAAAGAAAAGTGTGTGTGTGTGTGTGTGTGTGTGTGTGTGTGTGTGTGAGAGAGAGAGAGAGAGAGAGAGAGAGAGAGAGAGAGAGATCTTTGGTCCTGGGGAGGGGACATGGGCATGGACATGCCACACTGTGCATGTGGAAGTCAGAGATCAACTCTGTTAAGTTGGCTCTCTGCCTTCTTACTTTACATGGTGACCGGAGTCCCCACAGGTGTCCAGTCATGGAAGCAAACTTAAAGAGATAAAAATAAAATTTCTATTCAGAGTGACTTCATCTACCTGGATCAAGACTTCTAATGAGTCTATGCCAAGCAGTTTATTCCCAACAAAATTAAACACAGTATATTTGGGGGAAAGTTTCCTGGTGTAGCACAATTCCTGATGCATAGAGAAGCCTGATTACATAAAAACTTGACTCAGGTATATGTCATTTCTTCTAGGAGGATGAGGAGATTATAGGAATTAGCTTAAGGCCTATGGGAGGATCTGGCCTGCTCTTGGTCATACAGATAGCATAGAGGTCACTTGGGCTGTTAGCCACCTCTGGTCCTGGTTGTAGGAACTCCATACAGCCTGGCTCACAGATAATGCAGATCACCAGGCTGTCAATCACTTCTGATTACCAGCTTTGGGGGGGGCAGGAATCCCACTACATGTCTTTTCCTTTGAAATAAAAGTCCAGTACTTAACATTCATGGCTTCTTTGGAGATCTGTGGTGCAAGGACCTTCCTGCTGTGCTCTAACAAATAGATTTCAGGAATCAAACATGGGTCACCAGGAAATACCAAAAAATTAAAAAAAATCTTCTATCTACTTTCTGGCTTCTTTCTCTTTCTCAATATTATGAACTTCTCTAAAGTTAACACATCTCTTTTTTTTTCAGTACATGAGACTGAACCTAGGGCCTCATGCATACTAAGCAGGAAATCTTCCCATGAACTACTTTCTAAACCAAACTCGGATATTTTGGTATGCATGTGTGTATTGTGGTGTGTATGTAATGAATGCATGTGTATTGGTGTGAGGATCACAGCTGTGCACTCACATGCACAGACCCAAGAAGGATATCAGGTGCCCTCCTCTTATTCTCCACTTTATTCCCTTGGGATAGATTTATTAAGCCCTAAACTCACCATTTCAGCTAGGCTAACTGCCTAGCTCACCTGAAGGGTCTACCTACCTCCATTCCCTTCCCCAGTGCAGGGATTTTCCCATGGGTTCTTGGGATTATAACTTAGGTCCTCATGCTTGTGCTACAAGTGCTATTACCCACAGAGCTCAAAGCTGGTAAATCTTAAGCATACAGCCTGATGGAGTCTTAAATACAGTCAGACTCATCAACTGCTGCCCAGATCAAGGGTCGGATGGTTGATGCATTTGTCCTGTCCCTTTCCCAGTCTGTACTCCCCCAAAGCAGCTGTTACTTTAATCCCTAATTTATGTATCAGCTTCATCTGTTGATACTCTTCAAAAGTGGAATCATACAACAGAATCCCCTTGAGTTATGTTTTTGAAAGCCATCCATGCTAATACACAAAGCATTGTTTTCTTCTTTTTCATTTCTCTATATATTTCCATTGTGTGAATAAACTACAATTTAGCCACTGAAGATTTTGAATAATCCATCCTAGAAATATTATGCATATAGTTAATATAAACATCTTCAGATGTGTTGTTTGCTTTATCACCAGATATCTTAATATGATGCTGAGGGGTTTTTTTGTTTGTTTTGTTTGTTTGTTTGTTTGTTTGGTCATTGTGTCTTTATTATTTGTTTGTTTATTTTAGGAATCTTTAGATATATTTTAAATAAATTTTAAATTTTTTACCAACTTTTTTTCCCATTTATCTGCTCTCCAATGCTAAGCATCATATTCTCAACCTGGTATAACCAGAAGGACATAGGCTCTGTAACAGTGCCATCTTTAGCTCACCTTGTCTACATTACACTGCCCTAAGTTGGTTATAGATAGATAGAGCTGACCCTTCACTCTCAAGAATGCTCCTGTGCAGATGGCAAAGTTGATGGTCACCTGAGTTTGTATATTCCGGGAAATGTGACAATCAGGATTTAGAAGGAGAGGCTTTCTTTTATAAAGAGTTAAGGATTCAGGCATTATACTGGCCTGCCCTTTTGACCTGGCAGAATGCACTCAGGCAGTACCCTAGTCAGCCCAGGTGCAAAGGACCCCTTTAAAAGAAAGATCTTTGCCCACTTATACTCTCTTCTCTTTTTCCTGCTCTCTCTCTTTCCTGCTGTTCCCCTGGGGAAGACAGGACTTTTCCTGTCTCCCTCTTGTCTTCTGTCCTCGCTCTGTCTCTGTGTCTCCTTACCTTTTTTTTTTCTTTCCTCCCCCTTCCCTCCCCTTTCTAATAAAACTCACTTAAGCGCTGTCTGAATGGTATGTTTGTCCCTCTGTCTAGGTCACCTTGCCTGCCATGGAATCTGCCAAAGTCCCCCTCACGCTTTATCCCTAAGAGTATGAAACATGTCTGTGTGGAGAGGCTTGGTGTGTGCACTCAAGCAAGTACACTTTAACAGTGAACACACAGACTTCCTTTAAGTTTTCTCTATGGAACATCTAAAGGATATTGGTTCATTCCCATAAGTTCCAAAATCCCAGAATAAGTGAGCTGACTTTTCTCACCTTAAGCTGATCTCTCATGGAAAACAGACAATTGAACTCACTGATTACTTTTTTAATAAAGCTGTCCAGGGATTAAAGCAAATTGACAATTAGAGCAGTCCTGACACAAGAACATTTCCTCAACTTCAACATGTTCATTTATTCAACAAGTATTCCCTGAGCTACAAATACAGACTAGTCCTGGTCCTTGGCACTGAGAAGCTAACATTACCCACACAGGCTACATACTCATGGTTAAAAGAAAGTAAGAATAACATAGAAAGAAAACTTCTAAAATACAAACTAGGAAAAACACCATGCAATAAATCCTAAAAGATGTATTCATTGCTTAAGGTTTACAATAAGGAAAATGCATATAGCATTCGAGTGTATATAATGAACAAATAGTCCAATGTTCATCTACCTCTAGGGAAATGAACATAAGCAAGTACTGTGTACCCCAGATTCTTACAATGCTGTTCAGAGTCCTGCTCACATTTCTACTGGAGCCTCTAATTGTACATTGCCCATCAGTGAACTTGACAGACACGACCAATTGTATTCATTTTATCTTTCAAGCTAAGAGTAGACTAAATCAATATTTCATGCATGAAGGCTAAAGCCAAAGCATTTTATTTAAGTTTCCACATTACAATACTTCACAGAGCTGTCAACAGAACACTGGTGCATTCCATTGGTAATGACTCTTCCCTGCTGGGAACATTTATTTCTATTAAATGGTAATCCACAGGTTCATTTCTACTCATAGGCCAGGGAACCTCCGTTGAGCCATTATCTGAGGTCTGCAAAAAGCTTTGTCTCAAGATGCCTACCCTCTTTAGCCCATGGAGGTCTGTGAAAGGGCCAAGGCTGTAATTAGTGTGTCCCAAGACAATGATGCTCAAATCATACGTCTGTCACATAAAAATGATGTGTCACTTGAAGAAGGGAAGAGATGCCTTAATATAAGCAGTTTAATAACAGAAAACCAAAATACCTGTCCTAGCAGTCTACGTGAACTGCTTGAACCAAGATAGCTCCCCCAGCAGTCTGCGTGAACTTCATGAATGAAGATGCCTCTCCTAGCAGTCTACATGAATTTATATGATCATTATCACTTAAAGAATCCAGTCTTCTACCTGAGACCCATGAGAATGTGTCACAGTAACTCTTCCTAAAACTTCCCCTCCTTTAGGCCATATTGCCAAATGGAACATTAGAGGAAAAATGCAAAATCTGACTGTTTAGAGTGGTCCAAAACAATCACTCATGAAAAATACTCCCCAGTCACAGAGTGTGCCTCAGGCTCCCCAGTCCAGTCCCAAGTGTTATAAACCTACGGAGACATTTTTCTCACTCGAGTTTTTCTTTAGTCACCGACTGAAGGCTACTCCATCCTGCATTGTGATGAAGTGGGTTCCAGACCACATGTGGTCTCTCTGGGTGCTATGATCTACTAGTACTGTCTGCCACACTTGTGCCATACAATGAAAGTTCAAATTAGAAGAACTTCAAGGTCAAGGAAACCATCTGGAATCATTGTCTCCTTAGTAAATAAAGTGATATTGTCAAGACAGAGCATTTGATAGTCCACTATTTTCCCCTTCAGCAGAGTCCTTCAATAATCTGTTCAATAACTTCTATTTTACTGAGTATTTTCTTCCTTAAGTAAAATTTTTCAGGGGCAGGGAGATGGTTCAGTTAGTAAACTAATAGACACATAAATACCTGAGACCTGAACATAGAACCCTACATACATGAAAAAGCCTGGTATGGCAACACATCACTGTGACCTCAGTGCAGTTTTGGGGGAGGAATGGGCAACTCTCTGGAGTTTGATGTCTGGAACTATACGTCCAGCCCCCAAAATATGTTTTAATGGAAAAACAGCTTTAAAAGTTGATTTAAGTCTTTTATCATTTTCTAATTAAAAATATGTCAGTCCAAAATAATATAACTCTATGACACAGAACATTTAATTAAGCCACCAATTCATAAAATGTGAACACAAATCAAGCAAGTGATAGTCTGGGCTGGCTAGATGCATCCTGGGCAGCAGGCTGGATGGTTATGAGGTCTCTCTGCTTTGCAGACAGATACTAATTCTCTCCAGCTCCTTCTACATCTGTCCTGTGGTAACTATGGGCAGGTTGCTAAGTTCCTCTAAACAGTCTTTCTTTGTTATAGAGTGGGTTTCCTTCTTCTCAGCTTGTGTTAAGGAATATACCATTATCCTGATGAGCAGCTGCTGTTCCCTGTGAATTCCTTAAATATTAGCTGCATTGCCACAGAATGGAAAAACCTTATTTCTTAGCTCATGTACTCGTCAGAGTTCTCTGGAGGCAGGGAATTTATAGAATGAATATATATATATATATATATATATATATATATATATATGTGTGTGTGTGTGTGTGTGTGTGTGTGTGTGTGTGTCTGTGTGTGTGTATGTGTGTGTGTGTGTAAATGGGATTTATGAGAATGGCTTACAGGCTTTAGTGAAACTAGTCCAACAATGGCAGCCTACAAATGGAAGGTCCAAGAATTCAGCAGTTGTTATTCCACACGGCTGAATGTCTCAGCTAGTCTCCAGTAGGCAACACAATCCTGAAAAGTAAGCTCCAATTCCAGTGAAGGAATAAACTTGCTAGCAAGAGCAAGCAGACAGAGACAGAGAGAGAGAGGGAGAGAGAAAGCTTCCTTCTTCCATATCCTTTATATAGGTTGCCAGCTAGTTTCAAGGTGTGTCTTCCCACCTCCAAGATCCATATTAGAAGTGGATCTTCCCACTCCAAATCAAAAAAAAAAAAAGAAAGGAAGGAGGCAGGGAGGGAGGAAAGAAAGAAAGAAAGAAAGAAAGAAAGAAAGAAAGAAAGAAAGAAAGAAAGAAAACCCTTCACACATGTGTCCAGTAATTTGGGTTTTAGTTGAGTCCAGATACAGTCAAAAACCCACAATAGCCATCACACCTCATTTAGAAGTCAAATAGAAATATAGTTGATTTATTTTTATAAACTATTTCACATTTCTATATCACTGTTTTTACCTGTGCTCACAAAGAATTAATTTCTGATCATGTTGGGAAGATCTTAAATACATTAGTGCTTAAGCATGTTCCATGTGTGAAAATAAGTATATTTTTCAGATAGCTAAAGCAAAAATGAGATAGTAATTAAATTTACTGTAATTTCTTTAATCCTTTTGTGTATAAACAGAGCTTCAAAATTCATGGACTCTTTTTGCTTTACATTTGCAGGTTAATCAGTATTAAATTAACTTTCACATCAACAGGAAGAGAGTTTAGAAAGATTGTTGCTGTGTCTGGAATTTCCAGTGACATCAGAGAGGGCTTGATCTTCCAGGGGCATTCCAAAAGTACCCAGCAACGTCAGAAAGTGCTGAGTCTTTAAAACATTATAGCCATGCTCACAGCTAACTAACTTCTACATTACACAGTAGCTTCTACTTTGACATTTTGAAGCCTTTTACCGTCTTACTTTCTCTATTCATAACTGTGATTGACAGCAGTTAGTTAACCTGACCATTGTCTTTTTCAGGCCCCTGAGTCACTGTCTATAGTTACAATGTAGGAATAATCTCTGAGGGATCATGTTAATGTCCTACTGTAACTGCTGTAAATAAAACAACTGTGTCTGGGTTACAGGCACTGCAACTTCTACAAAGCACAAGTTTCTGTTCATTTGGTGGCATGATTTTTTTCTTTTTGAAACAAGATCTCATTACATGATCCCAAATGAACTTGAACTTGATATACAGACCATGCTGAACTTGAACTTAGAGAGATCTGCATGTCTGTCGCTATCTTCCAAGTGCTGGGTTTAAGTGTGTGCTGCTAGTACTCTTGGCATTTGGGTCTCTCTCTCTCTCTCTCTCTCTCTCTCTCTCTCTCTCTCTCTCTCGTGTGTGTGTGTGTGTGTGTGTCTGTGTGTGTGTGTGTGTGTGTATGTGTGCCTCTGTCTCTCTCTATGTCTCTCCCCTCTCTTTTTGTCCCCCCTCTCCTCCCCAGTGTGTGTGTGTGTGTGTGTGTGTGTGTGTGTGTGTGTGTGTGTATGTTGGGAACTAAACTCAAGGCCTCATGAAATTCATGAAAGCATTCTATCCTGTACTAAGCTACATACCCAGCATTAGTGGCCTGCTTTTTTTTTTACACCCACTGTTTCTTATGTACCAATGTTGTGTCATTTAATCAGAGTAGTCCTGAACTTACCTACTTAGAGCTCTAACTCACTCTTCAAATGCAATAGCCTTTATCATTTCACTGAATAACTCAGAATCTAGCTCATGAATATCTGGAAGTTAAGGAATCTTAGTATCATCTGATGTTACATATTTGGGTCCAAACTCTAAAGCTGAAATAGAGTTTGGGCATAACTTTAAGTTGAATGTTTTGTTATTTATTCATTTTTAATTTATTGATACGATATATTTTCATCATTTTCTTTCACACTCTACAACTGCTCCCAGACCATCCCCACCTGCCTACCCATCCAACTTCACATTCATTCTCTCTAAAAAAAAAAGTGAAAATTCACTGCTGCCAGGGAAGCAGATGCCTAGAAACCAGCATAAAAATACAATCCATAACAACCAGGACATGTCACACTAGAGTCCAACAACCCTACCACAACAGGACCTGAATACTCCAACATAGCTTAAGCATAAGAAACCTTAAATCAGCCTGTGTGTGTATATGCTAGAGATCCTTCAGGAGAAAATTAATACGTTAAAGAAATCCAAGATAATACAAACAGTGGAAGGAAATAAATAAAACTGTTCAAGATCAGAAAATGGAAATAGAAGCAATAAACTGGGGAAAATCTGGAAATGAAAAAGCAGGAATTTGAATAGATACTACAGAGGCAAGCTTCACCACCAACAAAAAAAAAAAAAAAAAACAGGAGATGAAGAGAGAATCTCAACATTAAAGATAAAATAGAAAAAAAGAAGAAACCTCAGTCAAAGAAAATGCTATATCTAAAAAATGACTGACACAAAACATTCAGGAAATCTGGAAAACCTTGAAAATAAATACGAAACTTAAGAATAATAGGAATAGAAGAAGAATCCCAGCTCAGAGGTCCAGAAATATTTTCAGCAAAATCAGAAAAGAAAATTCTCCTAAAGGATATGACTATCAAAGCTGTGGCAGTTTAAATAGGAATGCCCCCATAGACTCTTGGATTTAAATGCTTGGGCCAGGAGTGGCTCTGTTAGGAGGTATGGCCTTGTAAGATGATGTATATCACTGTGGAGGTGGGCTTTGAGGTCCTGTATGCTCAGTCTAAGCTTAGTGGGGCAGACTCCTTCTGCTGCCTGCACACTAAGATGTAGAACTCTCAGTTGATGGGGATGTCTTCTATGCATATGTTTTTCTTAAGAAGAGGAAAGATGTAGAGGTCATATGGAAGCAGAAGGGTTGAGTCAAGGGAAGAATAGAAGAAATGATATGTGATAGGTAGGGTTTTGGTTGGGGGGATGGTAGCGGAGGACAGGAGAGAAGGGACCTGGGATTGTCATGCAAATCAATCTTGTTTCTAATTCAAATAATAATAATAATAATAATAATAATAATAATAAAATATTGTGGCCAATAGGGCAGCAAGATAGGTGAGTCTAGGAGATGAAGAGGATTCTAAGAGGTATAAGCAGAAAGTAAGTCTCCATGTAGGATGCCTGGGGAGTAACAAGTTCCCAGACCTTTATCTGGTAAGATAAGACCGCATGGAAATACTTAGATTAATAGAAATGAGTTAGTAATTAAGACAGAGCTAGCCAATAAGAAGCTCTAGTCATTGGCCAACAGTTTCCTAATTAATATAAGTCTCTTAATGTTCATTTGGGGCTGACATGGTTGAGGGACCAGGATGGTGGAAAGAATTCCATAACAAAATGGAGCCAGGAAAGTGTTTTGTACAAACTTCCATGTAAACCTGACAAAAGCTTTAAAGGGTATTTAAAAAAAAAAAAAGCAGAGACAAGCATGTCTTCTTGGTAGCAGCATTTTCTCGGGTGGGCTCTGTTTTGCCAGAGACAAGCAGAGCATCACATGGCTCCTTTAAGAGAGGTTTCCTGACTCAGCAAAGTGGCAAAAAATCCACCACATGGCTCTTTTGCCATGCTGTTTAGCAGATTAAGACTGGTGGTTAGAAAAAGATAAAGATATACAGTAAAGACAGATCCAGAGGGAAAAATAAAACCTCCAAAGAGTTTACAGTGAAAAGAAAAAGGAACAAAGTAGCTGGTTGTGGTGGTGCATGCCAGTAGGATTTGCTGAGAGAGGCAGAGGCAAGTAAAACTCTGTGATTTCAAGGCCAGACTGGTATACAGACTGAATTCCATGATAGGCAAAAGTCAACAGAGAAAGCCTTTCTCATAAAAGGAAAAAATAAAAGAAAAGAAATAGTTATAATAAATAAATAAATAAATAAGCCATGAAAAGATGGAAAACACACAGAGTCTGGATACTGTGTTGTATTTTATTGTGTTATCTTTGAATATTTTGATTGCTGAGGAAAGAGCTACAGCTACTAAAATACACTTGATTATAAATGCTGCTTGATTAATCCAACTTATATGTTTTGAAAATGCTTTCACTTCAAAATTTAAGTCTAAGAATGTGTTACTTTGGAAAAGTTTTGTTTGTATTTCTACAGAAAATGAAAAGCTGTGGATTCCCTTTAGACTAATGTGGTTTGATCAAGCAAGACCCCCTGAAGCAGTGTCCCAGGTGACCCAGCATCCAAAACAGTTGAAGTAATGCAGCCTGAGACTACTACAGACAGGATTTGGACAGGTTTCTGTATTTTCTAAGGATCCCCATGGTATTTCAGTGCCCCCGAACAGCAGGAATCAGTTTGAAGAAAACTACTCCCACTTTCCCAAATTTTTTTTTATAAATATTAGCTTTCATTTAAATTGGGTTGGTTATAAATGGTTAATAATCAGAGACAATCTCTTTTTTAAGAAGGGGAGATTATGATACAGAAATGAATACTTTGTATTAGAATGGATTTTCATTTATTGATAGAAATTTGAGATAAATTTTGTGATATGCATATTTTTCCTCTTGTTCGGTATTGTGCTTATATAGCTCATCCTTAGCCATCAGGGAAATGCAAATCAAAACAACTCTGAGATACCATCTTATTCCTGTTAGAATGGCTAAAATCAAAACCACCAATGACAGTTTATGCTGAAGAGGATGTGGAGAAAGGGGAACACTTCTCCACTGCTGGTGGGAGTGCCAACTTGTACAGTCACTTTGGAAATCGGTATGGCAACTCCTCAGGAAAATGGGAATGAGTCTACCAGCAATTCCACTCCTAGGCATATACCCAAAAGAAGCACATTCATACAACAAAGACATCTGTTCAACGATGTTCATAGCAGCACTATTTGTAATAGCCAGAAACTGGAAGCAGCCTAGATGTCCTTCAACTGAAGAATGGACAGAGAAAAGGTGGTACATTTACACAATGGAGTACTACTCAGCAGAAAAAAAAAAACAAAAAACAAAAAACAATGGAATCTTGAAATTTGCAGGAAAATGGATGGAACTCAAATAAACCTTTCTGAGCAAGGTAACCCAATCACAGAAAGACAAACACTCATATGTGGGTTTTAGACACAGAGTAAGGGATTACCAGCCTACAGTCCACACTACCAGAGAAACTAGTAAACAAGGAGGACCCTAAAAGAGACAAACTTTGTCCCCTGGAGAAGGGGAAAGGGTAACCATCCCCTGAGCAAATTGAACATGGGAAGAGGGGGGAGGGAGCTACAAGAATGAGAAGGGAAGAAAAGCAAGAATGCAGAAGTCATGAGGGAGCAGAAATGTTGAGTCAGGTGTAGATTAGAAGAAAGGATATGTTATAGGTAGGGTTTTACTTGGGGGGTGGTAGAGGAGGAAGGGAGGGAGAAGGGAACTGGGACTGCCATGTAATTCAATTTTGTTTGTTATTCAAATAAAAAAGTCAAAAAATATAGCAGTAAAAAATGTAATGTATAATTAAGTCCAGATTATAGATAGTTACCTATAACACTCAAAACTTACAGCTAGGTTTGTTAGGTTTTCTAGATATATAGAGATACATTTCAATTGGCTAGGCATTCTTAACCCTCCCAAAGACCTACAGAATATGGCATTTAAAATGGTTTATTAAGGGTTTTCATGACAATGAGACACAACTTCTCCTGGCAATAGCAATTATGTCACAAAGGAAGATGGGCATTGAAGAAACTCATTATGGAGTTTGCTTTCAATGCAGTAAAGCTGACCTATTGGGCAAAGAACTGCCCTTGCCTCAACTGCTGACAGTAAGCACACTGTCCAAACTGGACAAACAGGTTACAAAAGAAAGTGACTGCTGAACTTCCCAAGAGACAGGATGGTCCTTCATGGTTTCTACTTTACAGAAGAAAGCAACTGACAAACTTTGCCAATACAAAAAAGACCAAGTCTTTAAATTTTCTACTTCATTAAAAAATTTGCCAGCACTATGGCCTATAGGCTGAAGAGGGATGCCTCAACATTACAGAGGAACTCAGGATGATTGGCCAGGTAGTGAGATGTCTCTGTCAATTCTACAGTTTACATATTATTCTTATGGGGTCTTTGATGGAGTTGAAGACAGGTAGTTGTGGTTATGGGTTTCCTTAGTTATGATAAAAGATGTTACATATAAAACTTTAGACTCAAATATTTTCTTTAGAAATCAGTCCCTGAGGACCCTGGTATCTTGACTCTGCTGAGATCTCTGTGCTATTCCCGGCCCTACAGAGTGCAGAGAGTGCAGAGGTGAGCTGCTTTGGCCCCTGCCTTAGGGCCAACTTCTGCCTGCCCACCCTGGCAAATCCCACCCCAGGGTGTGCAGGCAAAAGAAATCGGTCCCTGAGGACCCTGAGACCCTGACTCTGCTGAGATCGATGGGCTAGTCTGGCCCCCAGAGAGTGGAGAGAGTGCAGAGGTGAGCTGCTTTGGCCCCTGCCTTGGGCCCAACTTCCACCTCCCCACTCAGGCAAATAGTGCCCCAGGGTCTGCAAACAGGACAACTCGACCCGGAGGATCAAGCAACCCAGAGTCTGCTGGCATCTCTGCACCAGTGCTGCTCTCACCCACCTGGAGATCGAGTGCCTCAAACCTGCCTGCACCCAACCTGAGACCCATCAAAGTATTGGAGTCAATTGCACAAACCTGAAGAGAACAGAGGACCCATACACACCAGGAAAAGAAGTGACACCACTGGAAGAAGATATGGGATGATGACAATATAAGAATACACCCAACAACAGGAAAACCAATATAACACTACCAGAGTCTAGGGATTCTATACCAGCAAGACATGAACATCCCAACACAGAAGAAGCAGAGGAGAGCAACCTTAATAACAACTTAATGCAGATGATAGAAAACTTAAAAGAGGAAATCAGAAAATCCTTCAGAGAAATGGAAGAAAAGATGAACCAAAATATGCAAGAAATCAAGGAAAGACAAAAAAAGCCAAGAAAACACAATTAAACAGCTGAAGGAAACAGTTCATGAACTGAAAATTGAATTAGAGACAATAAAAAAAACCACAAACTGAGGGAATACTGGAAATGAAAAATCTGAGTAAACAATCAGGAACCACAGATGCAAGCATAACCAACAGAATACAAGAGATGGAAGACAGAATCTCAGATGCTGAAGACAAACTAGAGGAAATAAACTCGTCAAGCAAAGAAAATCTGAAGTCTAACAAATCCATAACACAAAATATTCAGGAAATTTGGACACTGTGAAAAGACCAAACCTAAGGATAATAGGTATAGAAGAAGGTGAAGAAACACAACTCAAAGGTGCAGAAAATATATTCAACAAAATCATAGAAGAAAACTTTCCCAACCTAAAGAAAGACATTCCAATGAAAGTACAAGAAACTTACAGAACGCCAAATAGAATGGACCATAAAAGAAAGTCCCCTTGTCACATAATAATTAAAACACCAAATGTACAGAATAAAGAAAAATATTAAGAGAGGCAAGGGGAAAAGGCCAAGTAACATATAAAGGGAAACCTATCAGAATTACACCTGACTTCTCCATGGAAACTATGAAAGCCAGAAGGACCTGGATAAATATTCTACCAACTTTGAGAGAACACTGATGCCAGCCCAGACTACTATACCCAGCAAAGCTTTCAATCAATATAAATGGAGAAAACAAGATATTCCGTGACAAAAACAGATTTAAACAATATGTAACCACTAATCCAGCCCTACAGAAAGTACTGGAAGGAAAACTCCAACCTAAGTAAATTAACTACACTCATATAAACATAGGCAATAGATAATCCCACTCTACAAAATAAAAGGCAGGGTAAACATAGGCAATAGATAATCCCACTCTACAAAAACACAAAATAAAAGGCAGGGTAAATCCGCATACAATACCAGTACCAACAAAAAATAAAAAAACAAGAATAAACACTCAATGGACCTTAATTTCCTTCAATATTAATGGTCTTAACTCACCTATAAAAAGACACAGGCTAACAGATTGGATACAAAGACAGAATCCATGCTTCTGTTGCATGCAAGACACACACCTCGAATTCAAAGACAGATATTACCTCAGAGTGAAGGGTTGGGATAAATATTCCAATCAAATGGACCCAAGAAATGAGCTGGGGTAGCTATCCTAGTATCTAAGTTAGACTTCAAACTAAAATCAATCAAAAGAAATGAAGAAGATCATTTCATATTTCACCACAAGAAAAATCCACCAAGAAGTCTCAATTCTAAACATCTATGCCCCAAATACAAAGGCACCAACATTCTTAAAAGAAACATTATTAAAACTCAAATCACAAATAAGGCCTCACACAGCTATAGGGGGAGACTTCAACACCCCACTCTCACCACTGGACAGGACCACCAGACAGAAACTTAACAAAGAGATAAAGGAACTAACAGAAGTTATGATCCAATTGGAATTAACAGACATCTATAAAACTTTCTATCCAAACACAAAAAAAAAATATACCTACTTTTCAGCATCACATGGAACCTTCTCAAAAATCGACCACATACTCGCAACATAGCAAACCTCAACTGGTACAAAAAATTGGAATAATCCCCTGTGTCTTATCAGACCACCATGCTTTAAAGTTAGAAATCAAAAACAAAACAAAATACAGAAACCTACCAACTCAAAAAAATTGAACAACACGGAATTGCACCATTCCTGGGTCAAGGAAAAAATAAAGGAAGAAATTAAAAACTTCCTAGAATTCAATGAAAATGTAGACACAGCATACCAAAACTTATGGGACACTTTGAAAGCAGTACTAAGAGGAAAGTTCATAGCTCTAAGTGCTCACATGAAAAAACTAGAGAATAGCCAAACCAGAGAGTTGACATTACAGCTGAAAGGTCTAGGAAAAATGGAAGCAAATTCACCCTGGAGGAGCAAATGCCAGGAAATAATCAAATTGAGGGCAGAAATCAATAAAATCGAAACAAAGAAAACAATACAAAGAATCAATATAACAATGAGTTGGTTCTTCGAGAAAATCAACAAGATAGAGAAGCTGTTATCCAAACTAACCAAAAGGCAGAGAGAGAACAGGCAAATTAACAAAATCAGAAATGAAAAGGGGGACATAACAACGGACACTGAGAAAATCCAGAGAAACTTCACATCATGCTTTGAAAACCTGTACTCCACAAAATTTGAAAATTTAAAAGAAATGGACAATTTTCCGGACAGTTATCATTTACCAAAATTGAATCAAAAACAGATAAGCAACTTAAACAGACCTATAAACTCTAAGGAAATAGAAGCAGTCATCAAAAATCTCCAAAGCATAAAAAGCCTGGGCCAGATGGATTCACTGCAGAATTCTACCAGAAATTCAAAGAACAGCTAATACCAATACTCCTCAAATTGTTCCAAACAATAGAAACAGAAGGGACATTGACAAACTCTTTTTAAGAGGCTACAATAACCTTGATACCTAAGTCACACAAAGACACAAGTAAGAAAGAGAACAACAGACCAATATCCCTCATGAACATTGATGCAAAAATTCTCAATAAAATAGTGGCAAATTGAATCCAAGAACACATCAGATAAATTATCCACCATGATCAAGTAGGCTTCATCCCAGTGATGCAAGGATGGTTCAACATACAAAAATCCATCAACGTAATCCACCATATAAACAGACTGAGGGAAAAAAAACCACATGATCATCTCATTAGATGCAGAAAAAGCCTTTGGCAAAATCCAACACCCCTTCATGTTAAAGGTCTTGGAGAAATCAGGGATAACAGGAACATACCTCAACATAATAAAAGTAATATACAGCAAGCCAACAGCCAACATTAAATTAAATGGAGAGAAACTCAAGGCAATTCCTCTAAAATTCGGGGACAAGACAAGGCTGTCCACTCTTTCCATTCCTCTTCAATATTGTCCTTGAAGTACTAGCTAGAGCAATAAGACAACAAAAGAAGATCAAGGGGATACAAATCAGAAAGGAGGAAGTCAAACTCTCACAATTTGCAGACAATATGATAGTCTACATGAGTGACCCGAAAAACTCTACCAGGGAGCTCCTACAGCTGATAAACACCTTTAGCAAAGTGGCAAGATACCAGATTAACTCAAAAAACTCTGTAGCCCTACTATATAGAAATGGCACATTGGTGGAAAAAGAAATCAGAGAAACATCAACCTTTAAAATTGATACAAACAACATAAAATACCTTGGAGTAACACTAACCAAAAACGTGAAAGACCTGTCCCGTAAGAATTTGGAGTCTCTAAAGAAAGAAATTAAAGAAGATACCAGAAAATGGAAAGATATCCCATGTTCTTAGATAGGTAGGATCAACATAGTAAAAATGGCAATCTTCCCAAAAGCAATCAACAGATTCAATGCAATCCTCATCAAAATCCCAATACAATTCTTCATTGACCTCGAAAGAACAATTCTCAACCTTATATGGAGAAACAAAAGACCCAGGATAGCCAAAACAACCCTGTACAATAAAGGAACTTCTGGAGGCATCATCATCCCTGACTTCAAGCTCTATTACAGAGCTATAATCCTGAAAGCAGCTTGGTATTGGCACAAAAACAGACCGATAGACCAATGGAATAGAGTTGAAAAACCTGATATTAACCCACACATCTATGAACACCTGATTTTTGACAAACAATCCAAATATATACGCTGGAACAAAGAGAACATCTTCAACAAATGGGCCTGGCATAACTTGATGCAAACATGTAGAAGACTAGAGATAGACCCAAGCCTATCACCCTGCACAAAACTTAAGTCAAAATAGAACAATGACCTCAACATAAACCCAGCCACACTGAACCTATTAGAAGATAAAGTTGGAAATACCCTTGAATTAATCAGTACAGGAGCCTGCTTCCTGAACATAACACCAGTAGCACAGACACTGAGATCAACAATTAATAAATGGGACCTCCTGAAACTGAGAAGCTTCTGTAAGGCAAAGGAGACAGTCAGCAAGACAAAACGACAGCTCACAGACTGGGAAAAGATATTCACCAACCCCACATCTGGCAGAGGGCTGATCTCCAAAATATACAAAGAAATCAAGAAGCTAGTCTCCAAAACACCAAACAATCCAATTAAAAAATGGGGTACAGAACTAAATAGACAATTCTCAATAGAGGAATCTAAAATGGCTGAAAGACTCATAAGAAAGTGTTCAACATCCTTAGCCATCAGGGAAATGCAAATCAAAACATCTCTGAGATGCCATCTTACTCCTGTCAGAATGGCTAAAATCAAAAATACCAATGACAGTCTATGCTGGAGAGGATGTGGAGAAAGATGAACACTCCTCCACTGTTCATGGGAGTGCCAACTTGTACAGACACTTTGGAAATCAGTATGGCAACTCCTCATGAAAATGGGAATGAGTCTACCACAAGATCCAGCAATTCCACTCCTAGGCATATACCCAAAAGAAGTACATTCATACAACAAGGACATCTGTTCAACTATGTTCATAGCAGCACTATCTGTAATAGCCAGAAACTGGGAGCAGCCTAGATGCCCCTCAGCCGAAAAATGGATAGAGAAAAGGTGGTACATTTACACACGGGAGTACTACTTAGGGGGGAAAAAAACAATGTAATCTTGAAATTTGCAGGAAAATGGATGGAACTCGAAGAAACCATTCTGAGGCACGTAACCCAATCACAAAAAGACAAACATGAAATGTACTCATTCAGATGTGGATTTTTAGACATAGAGTAAGGCAATCCACACTGCCAGAGAAACTAGTAAACAAGGAAGACCCTAAAAGAGACAAACTTTGTCCCCTGGAAAAGGGGAAAAGGTAACCATCCCCTAAGCAAACAGAGAACATGGTAAGAGGGGGGAGGAAGCTACAAGAGTGAGAAGGGAAGAAAAGGAAGGATGCAGAGGTCATGAGGGAACAGAAATTCTGAGTCAGGTGTATATTAGAAGAAAGGACATATGATAGATAGGATTTTAGTTGGGGGGTGGTAGAGAGGAGGAAGGGAGGGAGAAGGGAACT
Organism: Cricetulus griseus; assembly: GCF_003668045.3. Taxonomy (NCBI): domain Eukaryota; kingdom Metazoa; phylum Chordata; class Mammalia; order Rodentia; family Cricetidae; genus Cricetulus; species Cricetulus griseus. The sequence continues at coordinate 153,956,442 of NC_048595.1, forward strand.
GGGATCGTCATGTAATTCAATCTTGTTTGCAATTCAAATATATAATAAATAAAAAAGATAAAAAAGAAAAAAAAGAAACACACCTCAACTTCAAAGATAGACAGTACCTCAGAGTTAAGGGTTGGGAAAAGATTTTCCAATCAAAGGGACCCAAGAAACAAGCTGATGTAACAATACTAATATCTAACAAGTTAGACTTTAAACTAAAAACAATCAAAAGAGATGAAAGAGGTCATTTCATATTCATCACAGGAGAAATTCATCAAGATGAAGTCTCTATTCTGAACATCTATGTCCCAAATACAAAGGCATCCACATTCATAAAAGTAACATTAATAAAACTTGAATCATACATAAAACATCACACACTTTTAGTGGGAGACTTCTACACCCCATTCTCACCACTAGACAGGAACACCACACAGAAACTTAAAAAAGAGACAAAGAAAGTAACAGAAGTTATGACCCAATTGGGATTGACAGATATCTATAGAACATTCCATCCAAACACTCCAGAATATACCTTCTTCGCAGCACTGCATGGAACCTTCTCTAAAATTGGCCACACACTTGGCAGTATAGCAAACATCAACAGGTACAAAAAAGCTGGAATAACGCCCCCTGTATCTTAGCATACACCTTGGCTTTAAGTTTGAATTCAACAACACAAATTGCAGAAACCCTACAAACTCATGGAAATTGAACAATGCCCAATTGCACCATTCCTGTGTCACGGAAGAAATTTAAAAAAAAAAAGGAAATTAAATATTTCCTACAGTTCAATTAGAATAAAGACACAACATACCCAAACGTATGGAAAACTTTGAAAGCAGTGCTAAGAGGAAAGTTTATAACACTAAGTGCCCACATGAAGAAACTGGAGAATAATCACACTAGAGAATTAACAGCATAACTGAAAGCTCTAGGACAAAAAAAAAAAAGCCAATACACCCTGGAGGAGTAGACGCCAGGAAATAATCAAATTGTAGGCTGAAATAAATAAAGTGGAAACTAGGAGAAAAATACAGAGAATCAATATAACAAAGAGTTGGTTCTTCAAGAAAATCAACAAGATAGACAAACCTACCAAACAGCAGAGAGTGAACATGCAAATTAATATAATCAAGAATGAAAATGGGGACATAACAACAGACAGAGAGGAAATCCAGAGAATCATCAAGTCATACTTTGAAAACCTGAATTCCTCAAAATTTGAAAATCTAAAGGAAATGGACAATTTTCTGGATATATTTCACTTACCAAAATTAAATCAAGAACAGATAAATAAGCAACGTAAATAGACCTATAACCTCTAAGAAAATAGAAGCAGTCATCAAAAGTCTCCCAACCAAAAAAAGCCCGGGGCCAGGTGGCTTCAGTGTAAAATTCTACATGAAATTCAAGAAACAGCTAATACCAATTCTCCTCAAAGTATTCGACAACATAGAAGCAGAAGGGTCATTGCCAAACTCTTTTTAGAAGGCTTCAATAATCTTGATAACCAAGCCACACAAAGATACAACTAAGAAAGAGAACTATAGACCAATATCCCTCATGAATATTGATGCAAAAATACTCAATAAAATAGTGGCAAATCGAAATCAAGAACACATTAGAGAAATCATCCACCATAATCAAGTAGGCTTCATCCCAGTGATGCAAGGATGGTTCAACATATAAAAATCCATCAATGTAATTCACCATATAAACAGACTGAGAAAAAAAACACATGATCATCACACTAGATGCAGAAAAAGCCTTTGACAAAATCCAACACCCCTTCATGATAAAGGTCTTGGAGAAATCAGGGATAACAGGAATATACCTTAACATAATACAAGCAATATACAGCAAGCCAACAGCCAACATCAAATTGAATAGAGAGAAACTCAATGCAATTTCTCTAAAATTCGGGGACAAGACAAGGCTGTCCACTCTTTCCATACCTCTTCAACATTGTCCTTAAAGTTCTAGCTAGATCAATAAGACAACAAAAGAAGATCAAGAAGATACAAATTAGAAAGAAAGGAAGAAGTCAAACTTTCACTGTTTGCAGATGATATGAGAGTCTACATAAGTGACCCAAAATTTTCTACCAGGGAAGTCCTAAGCTGATAAACACCTTCAGCAAAGTGGCAGGATACAAGATTAACTCAAAAAACTCTGTAGCCCTACTATATACAGATGATACATTTGTGGAGAAAGAAATCAGAGAAACATCAACCTTTAAAATTGATACAAACAACATAAAATACTTTGGGGTAACACTAACCAAAAAAGTAGAAGACCTGTACCGTTAAGAATATTGAGTCTCTAAAGGAAGAAATTAAAGAAGATACCAGAAAATGGAAAGATCTCCCATGCTCTTAGATAGGTAGGATCAACATAGTAAAAATGGCAATCTTGCCAAAAGCAATCTATAGATTCAATGCAATCCCCATCAAAATCCCAACACAATTCTTCACAGACCTTGAAAGGACAATTCTCAACTTTATATGGAGAAATGAAAGACCTAGGATAGCCAAAACATCCCTATACAATAAAGGAACTTCTGGAGGCATCACCATCCCTGACTTCAAGCTCTATTATAGAGCTATAGTCCTGAAAACATCTTGGTATTGGCACAAAAATAGACAGATATACCAATGGAATCAAATTGAAAACCCTTATGTGGACCCACACACCTACAAACACCTGATTTTTGACAAAGAAACTAAAATTATACAATATAAAAAAGAAAGTGTCTTCAACAAATGGTGCTGGCATAACTGGATGCTGGCATGTAGCAGGCTGCAGATAGATCCATATCTATCTCCACGCACAAAACTTAACTCCAAATGGGTCAAAGACCTCAACATAAATCCAGCCACACTGACTTCTTAGAAGAGCAAGTAGGATGTAGCCTTGAACAAATTGGTACAGGAGACTGCTTCTTGAACATAACACCAGTAGGACAGACACTGACATCGACAGTTAATAATTGGAACCTCCTGAAACTGAGAAGCTTCTGTAAGGCAATAGACACCACGGTTAACAAGACAACACTGCATCCCACAGAATGGGAAAAGATAATCACCAACCCCACATCTGACAAAGGGCTGACTTCCAAAATATACAAATAATTCAAGAAGCTAGTCACCAAAACACCGACCAATTCAAGTAAAAAGTGGGGTATAGAACTAAATAGAGAATTATCAATAGAGGAGTCTAAAATGTCTGAAAAGACACTTAAGAAAGTGCTCTACATTCTTTAGCCATCAGGGAAATACAAATCAAAACAACTCTGTGATACCATCTTGCTCCTGTCAGAATGGCTAAAATCAAAAACAACAACAGTTTATGCTGGAGAAGATGTAGAGAAAGGGGAACACTCCTCCACTGCTGGTGGGAGTGCCAGATCATACAGCCACTTTGGAAATCAGTATGGTGGTTCCTCAGGAAAATGCTAATCAGTCTACCACAAGATCCAGCAATTCCACTCTTAGGCATATACCCAAAAGATGCACATTCATACAACAAGGACATCTGTTCAACTAGGTTCATAACAGCGTTATTTGTAATAGCCAGAACCTGGAAGCAAACTTGATGCCCCTCATCTGAAGAATGGATAGACAAAATGTAGTACACCTACACAATGCAGTATTACTCAGCAGAAAACAATGGAATCTTGAAATTTGCAGTCAAATGGATGGAACTAGAAGAAACCATCCTGAGGGATGTTACCCAGTCACACATGGTATGTATTCACTCATATATGGACTTTAGACATAGAACAAAGGATTACCATCCTACAATCCACACTGCCAGAGGAGCTAGGAAACAAGAAGGACCCTAAGAGAGAGATACATGGTCTCCCAGAGAAGAGGAAAGGGAGAAGATCTCCTGAGCAAATTGGGATCATGGGGGAGGGGAGAGAGAGTTAAGAGAAAGAGAAGGGGAGAAGAAGATGGAAGAGGAGGACATGAAGGATCAGGAAGATTGAGTCAGGGGAATAATAGAGGAGAGCAAGATAAGAGATACCATAATAGAGTGAATCATTATAGGTTTAAAGAGAAATCTGGCACTAGGGAAATATCCAGAGATCTACAAGGATGACACCAATAACAATCTAAGCAATAGTGGAGTGGCTACTCCAAATTCCCTTCCACAATAATGAGATTGATCACAACCTTATATGCCATCCTAGAGCCTTCATCTAGTAGCTGATAGAAGCAGAAGCAGACACCCACAGCTGAACACTGAGCCAAAATCCTGAAATCCAGTTGCAGAGAGGGAGGAGTGATGACCAAAGGAGTCAAGACCAGGTTGGAGAAACCCACAGAAACAGCTAACCTGAACAAGGGGAAGCTCATGGACCCCAGACTGATAGCTGGGATACCAGCATAGGACTGATCCAGTCTCCCTGAATGTGGATGTCAGTTTGGAGGTCTGTGCAATCTATGGGGCCTCTCGTAGTGGATCAGTATTTATCCCTAGTACAAGAATGGATTTTGGGAGCCCACTCCACATAGAGGGATACTCTCTCAGCCTAGACATACAGGGGAGGTCTAGGCCCTGCTCCACATGATATGACAGACGTTGAAGATTCCCCCATGGAAGGCCTCACCCTCCCTGGGGAGCAGAAAGGGGATGAAATGGATTGTTGGGTAGTAGGAGAGGTTAAGAGGGAGAGGGAACTGTTATTGACATGTAAAACAAGCTTGTTTCTAATTTAAATTAAAAAAGGAAATACAATAAAACCTCAGATTAAAATATGCAACTCAAAACAATATCCAACTCATTTTGGAAGAGTAGAAAATCTTGAAAAAAAACATAAAAAACAGACTAAAAACTAAAGATATTTAAATTAATATGTGGAGATAAAAGCTCATGTACAAACAAAAAAATATCCCTTTTTAACTCTTTCTTATTAGGGAAAGTCGGATGCAAAACTTCAAATTTCCAGAGTAAATTCAGCTTGAAGGTGTTTAGTTGGATGCTGAAAGGATTGTAATAGGAATATCTTGCTTTTCTTTTAGATCAGTGGCTTAAATAACAGCTTGCTAAAAACGGCACTGCATGATGCAACAGAAACAAATGGAATCAGACAGGGCAATTAGCCACAACTTTCTTTGGGTAAGTCCACCTAGTGCACAGGTGTCAGATGAGTTCATGGATGGCCTTCCTGGAGCTACCTAGCAGCATCTGTGCTAAACACCAAATCATCTGTTGCCATCCAGTGTTTCCCAGTGTGCCTGGGTAACATACAAACAGAGAAGAGCTTTCTGAAAGTGCTTAGAAAACATCAACTTTAAATTATCATACCTACAATCTCCTCATGAAACCTGAGAAAGCCGATTGAGGTGAACCGTTTTTGCAGGCTAATTTTGTGAAGATATTATACTTATCTAACATGGAATTAGGTAGATTACATGAGACCAACAGAAAATGTGCAGTAGCATATTAGTGAGGATATTTGGGCTCTAGGATAGCCGTGACGATCTCCTGAGGTCTGACCCAGCTTTTAGGACAGCAGCAACTCCAGAATGAATCATTGCCACATGTGTATCCACGGAGAAGAATTAGTAGTGGCTTCTAACACCTTTCTAATATTTTTTCATGTGTTTCTAAAAATTTGCCCAGTAAAAATGATCTCTAATTTCAGATTATTTGATAAAATATCATCATTAAGCTCTCAACCATTCATACTTATCCAGGTGTCTGGAAAGATCCTACAATTATCAACATCCTTAAAATGATAAAGTAATCTGGATGTATTCTAGAGGCAGGACTGGGTTCATTATTCTCAACACTACCTAAGGCAAAGCCAAATGCTAGAAGTTCCTGCACATCCAGAGTTTCCTGAACTCATAAACAATGTTTGTGTGTGTATATTTTCTGTTTTGTGTAATATTAAGGCTGAAGTAGAGATAGAGTAGCATGGTGAAAGAAAGACAAAGCATTTCCACTAGCATCTGCTACCTTCCTGATATTAAAAAAAAAAAAAAAAAAGACTTGGGAAGAGGTGCTGGCTTTTTTTTCCATTTGGTTTTGTATGATTAAGGTGGTGTCAAGTGGGAAAAGGAAACTTAAGCTCCAAATCTGAGGTCAGTTAAGGTCCCTGTGTGAAAAATGTACAAAAAAAAAAAAAAAAAAGCTTAAACTGTTTACCTCTGATCTTTTTATGATGACCAACTTATTCCAAAACAGAGAAAGGTAAACAAACAAAGCAGGCTTTAAAACTAGACTCAGTACATTTGTTGAAGGATACCAAAAAGGACAGCCTAGACTTCTCATATAAAATCCTAGCTAATACAACCCACTGTTAGCTCTCAGAAGAACCACAACACACAACCTTCCTTGTTCTCTGGGTTTCCTAACCTGGGTCCTTAAATAAGGACAACACCAGATAGCCCAGCTTCATAGACTAGATCATTTTTACCAAAGTTGACCACATGCCTAAGAGTCACTTTTAATGGTCACACTTCATTTGCTATTGTTAATAAAAATGATGTTGGAGGTGGAGAGATTAAGAGTATTTGATGTTCTTGCAGAGGACCCAGGTTGGGTTTCTAGCATCCATGTGGTGGCTCTCAACCAGCTTAACTACAGTCCCAAGGGTCCTGACTCCTCTCCTGACCACCAGGCACAAAACAAGGTATACATAAAACATGAAAGCAAAACATTCATACACAGAAAACAATAAAATAAATAACAATTTTCTTTGCATTTCTACTCTGTAGTAAATATTATAGCAATGTGCAAAGCACCTTTACATGTGAACTGTTATTTAGTTCTAGATTTGTCTTACATTTTTATTTACTTTGTATGCATGTGTGTGCATGTATGTTTGAACACACACACACATGCCAAAGTACACATGTGGAGGTCAAACGATAACTTTTGGGAGTCAGTTCTTTTTTTCCATCATGTGAGTCCTGGGGAAATGAACTCACATTGCCAGGCTTTGCAGGAAGACCTTTACCACTGTGCCATCTTACTGAACTACTTACTCTGGAACAATAACGTGTGAGGGCATGCTTACCATTTCCACTCTACAAGTAAAGAATATAATGCCAGGGAAGCCTAAGTAACTTAAGGTAGAATTCATTGTTAGATTTTTTTCATTTTTGTACTAGGCAGGAGAAACTGTGAAGTCTAAACTCTAGGGACTGACCACAATGTCCAAACACTCCAAATGCTCTTCAGAGAAATATGAATACATCTGAAAAACAACAAATCCACACCGTCTTAATGCACACAGACACTCTTTTTAGGAAGAATCGATAGAACAACTGATGTTAGTCTGGCTGACCTTGAATTCTGAAGTCCTAATGACAGACCCAGTTTATTCTTTGTATCACCAGTCTCCAGTTTCTCACATCTTAGATGTCCTGAACACTTTATCTAATTTGTCAAAATACAGTTGTATGACACTTAATGGTGAGGGTATGTTCTGAGACATATGTGATTAGGTGAGTTCCTGCGAACAGCATAGTGGGCACTTACCCAAGCCTGCATGGCATAGGTCTGTCACTGGCCAAGTCTCCTGATGCATTCATGAGTCTGTGGTAAAGAGAATAACAATATCAGCTGTCACCTGGTACTGCCATAGAGTAAACATTTTTATGAGTAGGAATATGCTCTAACAAAACAGTCAATAAAAAATAGTATAATAAATTCATTAACCAGTGACTTAGTCATTTATATACCAAGTGTTATTTATGTGATTGTGAGTTCCTGCTTTTATTATTGGCTGCACTGTGACTCCTTTAACATCAACATCACCACAAACAAGTGAGTAGTAATGCTATGGAACTGAGATGTTATCACAGACTGAAGCATCACGTGCTAACACATGGCTTTACCTTTAGCCAGGGAACCACAAGACAAGCATCATGTGCTAACACATCACGTGATGTGCCTTTACCCATGTGAACCACAAGAAAACTCCAGGAGCTCTGGACACTACAGAGTGTTGTGATTGCCAGAAGCCCCTGCATGCAGCTTTGCACATGGTCATAGAAAAATGTCCAGGCACCCAGCTAGCTGCATCTTTCCCTTCAAAGTCATCTTTAGTGCCTTAGGTACCAACCACCTTTAAGAAAGTTGGAGAGTCTATCCCATGATCACATCTGACTGCAGGCTTCTCCTCAAAACCAACTTTGCATCTACCAAGTGAAAAGTCTGGTAGCTAAGATGAAACTCTGACCTAAACAAAAACATGACCTGGTTTCTCTTTTGACTTCTAAGCTGCTAAGTGTGATACTATAGCAAGAATCATGGAGAAATACTAAAAGTCACATTGCAGTCTGCCAGGTAGTCATGCACACACCATGTTGAGCTTCCATTTCTGCCCTGAGACATACAATTTTCACAGCAGCAATTGTTAGAGTGTGGGTGAGTATTTGAGTTGATCTTTAGGGAAGGATTCATCAAACCATAAGTCCTGGATATTGAGCTAGAAAGATGGCTCAAGACTAAGAATAGTGACTGATGGAGATGGAGATTTCTGTCCCACCTTGTGAGGAGGCAGGAGAGGCCAGAGAAGGATGCCATGTAGCTGCCAAAGGAGTAATGAGTCCAGACATTCTCCAGTAAACCAAGACCATATAAAATACGTAGATTAATAGTTATGAGTTAATAATTAAGAGAGAGCTAGCCAGTAAGAAGTCCTAGCCTTCAGACAATAGTTTTATAGTTAAAACAGTGTCTGTGTGTTTATTTGGGGCAAGGCAACTGCAGAATCAGGTGGGACAGAAACTTCTGTCTTCCAGCTGCTCTTCAAAAAGACCTAGATTCAAATTCCAGAACCCACATGGAGGCTTACAAACATCTATAACTCCATTTCTAGGGGATCCATTGCCTTCTTCTGGCCTCTGAGGACAGTCAGGTGGTACACAGCCAGGTATGTAGGCAAAACACACAAACACTTAAAATAAAACAATAACAGGTTTTCAAAAGAAAAAACACATAGTTAATGAATCAGAAAGCCCTGATATCTTCCTGCACTCCATCATTACTTCCTGTTCTATTGTTTTGTTTTGTTTTGTTTTGTTTTGTTTTGTTTTGTTTTCTGTGCAGCCTTAGCTGTCCTGGAACTTGCTCTGTAGACCAGGATAGCCTTGAGCTCTTAGAGATCCTTCTGCCTCTGTCTCCTGAATTCTAGGATTAAAGGCATGTGCCACCATATCCAGAACACCCTGTTGTTCTGAGCCTCAGAAACTTCCAAAGTCCCAGTTTTCTCCTTTGTAAGATGGGAAGATGAATACTTTTTTTCCACAAAATGAGGAAGTAAGTAGGTAAAGCTCACAAAGTGAACATTAGAAAACATGTTTTCCTTTTCTTTTTCTTTTGTCAGTGTACCTGTATGCGTTTTAATGTTACTTTTGACTTCTTTTTCCCTCACTGAATCAGATTGAGCAAATGTGTTGGCCTCGTCTAAATGGAGACTTTCTTTCCCTTTCACAGAACTGTAAAGTGCCTCTAATTTATGCTTAAAATAGAGGAGAGATCAAGTTTGAATGTGTTTTAATAATTTATAATCCCAGGTGTAGTAATTACTTTGGTCTTTGAATAATTTCTTACGTATCAAGGAAGAAAAAAAAACTAGCAGTCATACTGGAAAGCAATCACTTTTTTTGTACAAAAACAAATATTTAAAATTTTGAGTATTCCCATCAGCTTCCAAAACTCTACAGAAAAGATTTGTCTTTTTAAAATTGATAAGACCCTGAAGGTTACTTTTAGCTTTTCAGAAATAGTACTTCATGAATAAAAGATGTCAGTCTGAACCCTTTTCCTCATAGAGGGTGAGAACACGCTGCCTGCACCCTCTTTCAGGACCGTGTGCCAGCATAGAGGCATGGTAGAGGACGGTCAGCATGCACTTCTCCTGATGGGGATCTTAGCCTTTTTATACCCTATTCCCATTCCAAAATGTTCTCTCCAATAAGCCCTCCCCTATTGCTACATTCACTGCTTTTCCAGTCTTCAGTTCAGCATCACATGTTTAACCTTCCATAGCAGTTCTTCATGTGGCTTTCTCTTCCAGAACTGGTTATTTTTTCCCCCATTCACAGAAACTAGTCTGCTTTTACTCAGCAACAATAGGCTGGAGAAATGCCTGTAGCCCAGTTCAGGGCCCCACCTTCCGGTGCTTTCAGATCATCTGTTTTGTTGATGGACAGGCCTGAGCTCAGAAACCAGATGTGTTTTCCAATGAAGTTTCTATTCTTATAGAGGACAGAGTGCCTGACATATGACAAAAGGCAGGAGTCTGCTTGTTTATACTACTTGTTCAATGTGGAGCAAATCAACAATATGTCCCTACTTCAAAACACTTTGGAGGGATGAAGCTTTCTCTCCTTAAAGCCCTGCCTAGCACAATTACAAGATTGCTTTCCTTAACTCTTCCTCTGGTGGGAGAAAACTTGATGGCAAAGTCACATTCTTACATTTTCTAGTGAAATTTCTCACAAACAACAACTGAAGAGCAAACAAGTTTAGCTTCTCATTTTTTCTTTCAAATCACAGGACTTGGGGACAGAAAGACTGACTAAGGCTATACAAGTGCCTGATAGTCACTTTTTTCCTTTTTTATTGTAGTGGGGGTTGAACCTGGACTCTCACAAAGGCTACATGGAAACTCTACCAATGAGCTACACCCCATTTCTTTTAAAATATTATTATTATTATTAATCAAGATCTTGAAAAATTATCAATGGCCTTGAACTCACTCTGTAGCCCAAACAGACATTCAACTCACAATCCTCTTGTGTCAGCCTTTCCAAGAACTGGCATTGTAGGTTTACAATACCAGGCCTAGATCACACAAACATTTTGAAGTATGAAGTATTAAAGGGAAAATAGGCAGGTTCATTCATTGTGTACAATATTAGATACTTATTTAATCTTTACCACGAGTCAAGATGTATACCATATTTCCATTTTCAGGTATTGAACAGTTGTAGAAACAGAACAACAGATTATGCAGGTAGACTGGGGGCAGGTGGGGACAAGAGAGAGAGTAATCAAGTAGGGGGTGGAAGGAGAGAGTGTAGAGAAAGAGAGCTGAATTTAGGGGTCTTTTCGGAGGTAGTGTGGACAGCTAGTGCAGTGGAAACTTTCTAGAATCTATGAGGGTGACCCTAATGGAGACTCCTTCTAATGGAGGATAGAGTCTGAAATGGCCATATTTTTTAGTCGGTCAAGGCTTCCAGTGGTGGTACAGGGTTATATTCGGTTGAGTTGTTGCTGAGGAGGTGAAACCAGAGTTTAAATGAGTACACCAGACCCAATATAAATGATAAATAGGAATTTATTTAGGGAAGAACTTACACAAATGATAGTAAATAACTGCCAAGGTCTTCCTGGTCCAGAAGATGCAGTCTCTGTCCTTCTGATGCTATCACCATAACCCAAGAGAGTGAGCCAGCCCCTCCTCTATCTTATAAGGGGTCACATCTGAACACCTGAGGCCATGCCCATAGGGTGTGGCACCACCTTTGTTCACTGGCAAAGCAAGATGCCACTACATTTCCCATTTTTGTCTAAATAAGAGATTTTTAATCTCTTGATACAAAACCTATATAAAATGATAAAAAATATCCAGAATAGTCCAGGAAAAGAAAGGGAAAAACATACACAAATTTAGACCTACAACCAGCAAGAGCAACATTAAGCAAGAAACTCATACTAAATGTCCAGTCCCAATGTAATGGCATATAACAGAGATTACTCCAACATCTGTCCTATTCTGGAAGGTCCAAGTCTTGTACCTAATATGTTCTAGCTGAGATAAGAGAGGATATTAGCTGTGACTCTCTAGATGAAAAGCTGAGGATTCCTTCCAGACTAATTATGGTTTGACCAAGCAAAACCCCTAAAGCAGTGGCCCAGGTGATCCAACATCTAAAACAGCTGAGACCATGCATCCACACAGACTACTACAGCCAGGATTTGGCCAGGGTACTGGGTTTTCTCAGGATCCCTTTGGGATTGATAGCACCTCCAAACAACAGGAAGCAGTTTAAAGAGAACTGCAACAAAATTCCCAAATGTTGTTTATAAATGCTTGTTTTAATTTAAACAGGATTGGTTGTAAATGGTTAATGATCACAGTCAATCTCTTTATAAAGAAAAAAAGGAATATGTTACAGAAATGAATATTTTTCATTGGTATGGATTTTGGTTTATTGACACAATTTTAAGGTCAATTTTGTAATAAGTATATTGCTACTCTTGTTTAGATACTGTTTCATACAGCTCATTTTAAAATGTAATGTATAAGTAAACTACAGATTATAGATAGTAACCTATAATAGTGAAACTTACAGTTATGTTATTTAGGTTTTTCTGGATATACAGAGATATATTTAAAATGAATAGATAGTCTCCAAAACCTTCCAAAGACCTTCAGAATATGGCAATTGAAATGGTTTATTAGGGCTTTTCATGACAATGAGACATGTCTGCTCCCAGCAGCACCGATCTACATTGGAGAATGTGATGAGCATCAAAGAAACTCCACATGGAGTTTACTTTCTTTATGGCAAAATTAGCCACTGGGCAAAAAATTACCCTCACCTTGACTGCTCTCAGTAGGCTGTCTAAACTGAACATTCAGTATCCACAGGAAAGTGACTGCTGAAATTGCCAAAACAAGATGGGACAGTCCTTTAGGGTCATTGATTCATGGAAGAGTCTGCCACATATTTGCATGACACAGAGAAAACACATGACAAAGTTGCAATACAGGTGGAACAGTTTCAAATTTCCTGCTTCACTGATAAGTCTGCCAGACATTATGGGCCTATTGGTTAAAGATGGATGCTCCAACATTACAGAGGAACTCTGGGTGACTGTCCAGGCAGCGAGATGTCTTTGTGAATACTACAGTTTATATATTGCCCTCCTGAGATATCTGATAGAGTTGAAGACAGAAGACAGTTATGGTTATGGTTTTCCTTAATTGTGATTAAAGTTAAGTTACATATAAAACTTTAGACTCACAAAGATAGGATAGATGATAAAATATTTTCTTTAAATTTTGCCAAATGTAAATGGACTAAATATTGTTAACTATAGTTCTGGCCTGATAACTGTTTTGTTATATATAATTTTATTACATTAAGGTTAAAAACTTTCTTTTTATTTAGACAGAAAACAAGGAGATGATGGGGAGATGTCCTTCTGTATGCTGTGAATATATGTTTCTCTTATTGGTTTAATAAAGTGCTGATTGGCCAGGAGCCAGGCAGAAAGTATACACAGAGCTACCAGACTAGGAGAATTCTAGGAAGAGGAATGCAGTAAGTGAGTCACCAGGAGACTCCATATAACCACTTGGAAAGTAGGATGCTGGGATATTCTCCAGTAAGCCAAGACCACATGGAAACACATAGATTAACAGAAATGGGTTGATAATTAAAAGAGAACTAACTAGTGAGAAGCCTGAGCCATTGGCCAAACAGTTTATAATTAATATAAGTCTCTATGTGGTTATTTGAGACTAAATGGCTACAGGACTGGACTGGACAGAAACTCTGTCTGCAAAAACTGATTCTTCAATGGTGTTTACTAGTTCAAAGATATCATGTTGAATCAAGTGAAATCAGTGACATGGGGGTCTTCTTTCTAGAGACCAGATATTTCTGTTAGTCTTCTGTGGAAGACTTAAACATTAATATCAAAATGGAAAATTTAAATTTTATAAGTATGTATACAGGGAAAAAACGGTATGAATAAGGATGAAAATAAGTATGAGGAAAATTGGGGGTTTTTTTGAGAGATAACAGAGTTTTGACAATAGTCCCTAGATTTTTGTTTTCTTCTGTCTCACACCAGTTGTCTCTTCTGATATGAGATAGAAACTCTGAATGTTTCTTTTAACAGCATGCTTGGATTTACAGAAGGAGAGGCACAGTCCAACTCCAAAGCCAACTTTGATTTTTATGGGAATTGCGACTACTACTGTACTGGGAAGTAAAGAGACATAGGTGTTTAGGTAGTGAGATTTTTACCCTGTATAGATATTGGCACCATAATTCAGATTCTTCTTTGATTGGTGATTCTTTCTGGATAGTTATCCTTTCTTCTTTAGGCCTCTGCATATCCAATGTCTTTTGGATTCTTGAAGATGGGTATATTCTGTTTTCCTGCAAAGGCAAGAACAGAACCCTTCATGAGGTTTCTTTAGAATTTGTGTCATTTACCTTGGTGAATGACCTATTATTTCTCCTCATCAAGAGTTTCTCCTGTTCAAATTGCATCTTGATTAGCTTTGATGGTATCCATAGCTTTTCTTCTCCTGTAGATACAAAAGCGAAACCCCTTCCCCAACTTAGAACATATCCTATTTTCCATTCTGAGATCAACACTTCCTTGAAGTACTCTGGATGATTTAGCTCAGAAGCTTTTTCTATAGTCCAATGTCTTTCTTTGGCTGTTTTTCCTGTCTCATTAGCATTAAGAAGATTCAAGATTAGTAAAGTATTATGCAATCTTTTTGTGAGATCTTAATTCTACCTGCCTGATTTCCTTTAAGGTGCAATTAGATGTCTCAACAACAGCTTGTCCTATAGGATTGTGTGGTATACCTATAATATGATTTATGTTATAATATTTAAAAAACTGTTTCAATTTACTGAAGACATATTTTGGAGTATTGTCAGTTTTCATTTGTTCAGGTATAGTCATTATTTCCTATAGGTGTGTAATACCAGCTCAAAGCAGTGGCCCAACGAAATCCTGAAAATGTGTCTAATGTATGGTGTATATATTGTAATTTTCCAAATTCTGCAAAGTGAAACACATCCATTTGCCAAATTTCATTTCTATGTATACCTTTAGGGTTACTTCCTGCTGGTTATAGAAAGAACAAGTAGGGCAATTTAAAAAATAATTCCTTAGCTTGTTGCCATGTGATGGAAAAATCCTTTTTAAAAATCTTTGCAATTTACATGATTTTTTATGAAATTCTGAGGCCTCCAGCTCACTTCCTATCAATAACTGATCAATTTCACCATTACCTTTTGCTAGAGGACCTGGCAGATCCATATGGTATATGATGTGTGTTATATACACGGGATGATTCCTATTGATAATTATGTTTTGTAATTTTATAAACAATGAAGTTAATTCTGTATCATCAGGAATAAATTCAGTAATTTCAATGTGTGAGACAATTATCTCCATATACTGAGAGTCAGTAACTATATTGAGAGGTTCTGTAAACTCTGTAAGTACCATAGGGATAGCATATAATTCTCCCTTTTGCAACAAGTTATAAGGGCTTTGAACCACTTTACTTATATCTCCTGATTTATATCCTGCCTAACCTGATTTGATTGCATCAATGTACAATGTAGGGACTCCACAGATTGGTCTTTTCCTTACAGTGCACGGAAGGCTCCAAATAGTTTTCTTTATGAATTTTATTCTCTCACTTTTCGGATCATTGTTGCTAGCATTTCCAAAAAATACTGCAAGCTCTTTGCCAGAATTCATTATCTTTCCATAAGGAGGAAATCTCCTCATTAGTTAAAGGTACTATAATTTCCACTTGGTTGATTCCTATCAGTTGTTGAGGTCTTAATTTTCCTTTTAAAATAAAATCAGAAATATTTTCTATATATGTTTTTAATTTTTTATTCTGTTTATGTTGTAGAAATATCCATTACAAAATGATATCTTCCCTCTGCATCAAAATCCCTGAAGGGTGTTCCCTAGATGGTAATATAACCAGAATGCAGTTGAGCTTTGGATCCACACGATGCACATGTGCTTCTTGTATACTCTTTTCTACCCATTCAAATTCCTTTTAAGCTTCAGCTGATAATATTTTTGCACTATTTAAGTCCTTGTCCCCTTTTAGTGTCTTTTTCAAACTTTTTAGATCAAATCCTTCTACTACAATAATAGTTTATAGCTGTGAAATCTCTCCTAGCAATTTTTGAAGATCATAAAAAGTCTGATATGGATCTCTTCTGATCTGTACTTTTTGTGGTCTAATTTTCTGTAGACCTATTTTATATCCCAAGTAACTAATAGAATCTACTCTCTGTGAAAAAACAATCCAGAATCTGCTGCCATCACAGTCTTAGACCCACCTGCACCCACCAGGAGAGGTGAGTGTGGGACCTCCTCTGGTCCACCTTCCTCTCCCCCTCCTTTGTGTCTCCTGACTTGGGGACTGTGCATGTAGTAGTGCCACACCAGCAGACCAAACCATCCAGAGACTACCATCATTGCAGTCTCAGACCCAGTTGCACCCACGGGGAGAGTCTTAGACATGCCTGCACTCAACAGAAGAGAGACCTGGGGGCAGACCAAACCATCCAACTACTGCAGCCATCAGAGTCTTGAACATATCTGCATCCACCAGGAGAGAGCCTTGGAACTGTACTCACCAGAAGAGGTAGAGACTCTACCTGCACCCACTGGAAGAAAGAATGGGAAGATGACAGTATAAGAATCTGATCTCTGAGCCAGGTGTTGGTGGCGCACGCCTTTAATCCCAGCACTTGGGAGGCAGAGGCAGACGGATCTCTGTGAGTTCGAGGCCAGCCTGGTCTCCAGAGTGAGTGCTAGGATAGGCTCCAAAGCTACACAGAGAAACCTTGTCTCGGAAAAAAAAAAAAAGAAGAAGAAGAAAGAAAGAAAGATAGAAAGATAATCTGATCTCTGTATTTTTTCTGGAATAATTTGTAATCCCCTGTGAAGTAAAACTTTCTTTACTTCCTCAAGCATTTTTTCTAACATCTCTGCCTTAGAATCAATGAATAAAATATTATCCGTATAATAGTAAATTACAGATTGTAGAAACTGTATACATGAGCTGGGCATTGGTGGTTCATGCCTATAATCCCAGCACTCAGGAGGCAGAGGCAGACAGATCTCTGTGAGTTTGAGGCCACCCTGGTCTCCAGAGTGAGTTCCAAGATAGCCTTCAAAGCAATACAGAGAAACCCTGTCTTGAGAAACAAAAGAAGGAAAGAAAGAAAGAAAGAAAGAAAGAAAGAAAGAAAGAAAGAAAGGGAGAGAGAGAGAGAGAGAGAGAGAGAGAGAGAGAGAGAGAGAGAGAGAAACTTCATATGAATTATTTCCAATGGGTTTTGCACAAAATATTGGCATAGAGTGAGGCTATTTAACATTCCCTATGGGGGGTCTAGCGGCGGCGGGTACCCTAGCCTCAGGTGAGTCTGGGGGCTGCTTTGCCTGCCCCCCAACCTCTTCCATCAACCCCTGATCACTTCTGGCTGAAACACCCCACCCCCGGACAAGAGTGGACCAGCCCAGACTGGAAGGCCCAACCTGAGTCTAGACACACCTCACCCCTATCTACACCCTGCCCTCTGTCCAGCGGCAGGTACCCTAGCCTCAGGTGACTCTGGGCGCTGCTCTGCCCAACCCCCAACCTCCTCTATCAACACCTGCTCGCTTCTGCCTGACCCCACTCAGACAAGAGTGGACCTCCCCAGTCCGGGAAGGCCCACCCTAAGTCCAGACACAACTCACCCCTCTCTACACCCTGCCCTAACCTCCTCGGGTACACGAGCCTCAGGAAGGTCCACACTGAGTCTGGACACACCTCAGCCTTGTCCACCCACCACCCTCTGCGATCCCACTGCCACCAGAAGCTGAGCCACCTGCACTCACTGGCAGAAGGGATGGGAAGAAGACAGAGTAAGAACACACTCAACAACAGAAAAAACAATATGACACTGGCAGATCTGAAAAGCCCAACACAGAGCATGAAGAAGAGATGGACCTCAAAATTTACCTTAGGAAGATAATACAGTCCTTTAAAGAGGAAACACGAAAATTCCTTAAATAAATAGAAGAAAAAACAAGCAAAAAATTACATGAGATGGAGGAAAAGACAAACCAAAGAATTCAAGAAGTTAACAAATCTCTCAAAGAATCTAAAGAAAGCCAAGAAAAAAACAGCCAAGCAAGTGAAAGAAGCACTCGAAACAGTTCAAGGCATGAAAGCTGAAATAGAAACAATAAAGAAAACACGGAATGAGGTGATGCTGGAATAGAAAGGCTGGATAAATGATCAGGAACTAAAGATGTGCATATAACCAATAGAATACAAGAGATGGAAGAGCAAATCTCAGTTGTTGAAGACTCTCTAGAGGATATACAATCGTCGACCAAAGAAATCTCAAGTCCAACAAATCCTTAACACAAAATATCCAGGAAATATGGGACACTGGGAAAAGGCCAAACCTAAGAATAATAGGTATAGAAGAAGGTGAAGAAATACAGCTCAAAGGTACAGAAAACATATTCAACAAAATCATAGAAGAAAACTTCCCTAACCTATGGAAGGATATGCCTATGAAAGTACAAGAAGTTTACAGAACACCAAACAGACTGGACAACAAAATGAAGTCCCCCTCGACACATAATAATCAAAAGAACAAACCTACAGAATAAAGAGAAAATATTAAAAGCATCAAAGGAAAAAGGCCAAGTAACATATAAAGGCAGACCTATCAGAATCAATCCTGACTTCTCAATGGAAACTTTGAAAGCCAGAAGGTCCTACAAACACTAAGGGAGCATGCTAAATCTATACGATAGAAGAAAGATAGCATCTTCAACAAATGGTGCTGGCACAACTGGATTCAGACATGCAGAAGATTGCAGATAGATCCACATCTGTCACCATGCACAAAACTTAAGTGCAAATGGATCAAAGATGTCACCATAAATCCAGCCACACTGAATTTTCTAGAAGACAAAGTGGGAGATATCCTTAAATGAATAGGCACAGGAGACTGCTTCCTGAACATTACACCAGTAGCACAGACATTGAGATCTGCAATTAATAAATGGGACCTCCTGAAACTGAGAAGCGTCTTTAAGGCAAAGGATATAGTCAGTAAGACAGAACGACAGCCCACAGAATGGGAAAAGATCCTCACCAACCCCACATCGGACAGAGGGCTCATTTCCAAAACATACAATGAACTCAAGAAGCTAGCCACCAAAACACCAAACAATGAAATTAAAAAGTGGGGTGCAGAACTAAATAGAGAATTCTCAACAGAGGAATCCGAAATAGCTGAAAGACACTTCAGAAAGTGCTCAAAATTCTTGGCCATCAGAGAAATGCACCTCAAAATAACTCTGAGATACCACCTCACAACTGTCAGAATTACTAAAATAAAAAATACCAATGACAATCTATGCTGGAGAGGATGTGGAGAAAAAAGAACACTCCTCCATTGCTGGTAGAAGTGCAAACTTGTAAGACCACTCTGGAAATGAGTATGGCAGTTGCTCAGAAAAATGGGAATCAGTTTACCTCAAGATCTAACCATTCCTCTCTTGGGTATATACCCAAATAGTACATGTTCATACAACAAGGACATATGTTCAACCATGCTCATAGCAGCATTGTTTATAATAGCCAGAACCTGGAAGCAACCTAGATGCCCCTCAACTGAATAATGGATACAGAAAATGTGGTACATTTATACAATGGAGTATTACTCAGCAGAAAAAAGCAATGGAATCTTGAAATTTGCAGGCAAATGGATGGATCTAGAAGAAACCATCCTGAGTGAGGTAACCCAGTAACAAAAAGACAAACATGGTATATACTCACTCATATATGAATTGTAGACATAGAGCAAAGATTACCAGCCTATAATCCTCTTCACCAAAGAAATTAGGAAAAATGAAGTACTCTAGGGGATAAATACATGGACCCCAGGAATTGGAAGGGGCAGGAACTCCTGAGCTAATTGGGAGCATGAGGATAGGAAAGGGGGAGCTTCCAGAATGAGAGCAGGAGAAGAGTAGAGGAGAGGAGGAAATGGAGGAGCAGAAATATTGGGTTGGAGGAAGAATAGAGGAGAGCAGGATGAGAGATACCATATTAGAGGGAGCCACTATAGGTCCGAGGCGAGATCTGGCACAAGGGAGACTTCCAGAGATCTACAAGGATGACACAAACTGACAATCCAGGCAATGGTGGAGAGGATAATCTAAATGCCCTTCCCCTAAAATGAGATTGATGACTACTTTTTATGCCATCCTAGATCCCTCATCCAGTGGCTGATGGAAGCAGAGGCAGACATCCACAGATACACACTGAACTGAACTCTGGAACTTAGTTGCAGAAAGGGAGGAATGAAGATAGAAGGGGTCTGTACCATGTTGGAGAAACCCACAGAAACAGCTGGCCTGAACAAGGGGGAACACATCAACTCCAGATGCTGTCTGGGAGGCCAGTACAGGACTGATCCAGATCCCTGAACATGGATGTCAATGAGGAGGCCTCTCTTCTCTAGGAGGCCACTGGTAGTGGATTAGTACTTTTCCTGATGTAAGAAGAGACTCTGAGAGCCCATTCCACATGAAGGGATGCACTCTTGCCCTGTACACATGGGGGAAGGTCCTAGGCCCAGCCCAGGATGATGTGGTGGAATTTGTGGAACCCCCATTGAGGGCCCTACCCTGCCTGGGGAGTAGAGGGTGGATGGAGTGGGGGGTAGGTTGGGGTGGGGTAGGAGGGGTGACTGTGAGGGGAGGGAGAAAGAGAAGGGATTGACATGTGAAATAAGCTTGTTCTGATTTTGAACTAATAAAAATAAAATAAAAAATAAATAAAATAACATTCCCTATGGGGGGACCTTCCATTGATATCTCTTGACTGGCTGAGAATTTTTCTAAGTAGGCACTATGAAGGCAAATTTTTCACTATCTTTTTCTTGTAAAGGTATACTGAAGAAACAGTTCTTTAAATCAATAGCTATTATAGGACATTCTATAGGTATCAGAGAAGGCAAAGGCATTCCAGGCTGTAGAGAGCCCATTGACTGAATTACCTTGTTGATGACTCTCAGGTCTGTAAGTATTCTCCATTTTTCAGATTGCTTTTTAATAACAAATACAGAAGAATTCCAAGGGCTGGTTGATTCTTCAATATGCCCAGCATTTAGCTGTTCCTGAACCAGCTGTTCTGGAGCCTCTAGTTTCTTGGAAGTCATAGGCTAACCAGAAATATTCATCAGTTAGCCACTTTAAGGATGAGGCTTTTGGTCCCTCTGTGAGTTCAACACTTGTTTTTCTACAGTCTGGATTGTTGGTGTCTGTTTTATATAATGCCTTATAATGTTTTTCCATAAACATGAGTTTATGATTCATTTCTAATAATGGAGGAATGTTAATCTGAGTATTCCATTGCTGCAACAGATCATGACAACATAGATTTATTGCTATATTAACCACACATGGACTTAGCCTTCATCTTTGACCTTCTGGCCCTATACATTCAACCCATCTTGTGCTTTGTTTTACCTGAAATAGGGTTCCAATCCCTAAAATTTGAACATTTATCTTCTGCAGAGGTCAACTTGGATGCCAAGATTCTGGAGTTATAATGTTGACATCTGCCCCTGTGTTCACTAATACTCCAAATATA
The DNA here is from genome assembly GCF_003668045.3 of Cricetulus griseus. Taxonomy (NCBI): domain Eukaryota; kingdom Metazoa; phylum Chordata; class Mammalia; order Rodentia; family Cricetidae; genus Cricetulus; species Cricetulus griseus. Next base: position 153,977,866 of record NC_048595.1, read on the forward strand.
AGTTTATTTATCTGTACTCTTAGTTTTGGTTTTTGGTCATTTACAGAAAACTGCCAAAAGATATGTTTTTTGTTTGTTTGTTTGTTTGTTTCCTCAATGACTTTTTGCTTCATTTTCCAAAACTATTCTACCATTCAGAGGAGTATGCTTTTTTTATAATAGGCACTGTATTTCCTAATTGTCCTGGGGAGGATTATCCTCCACAGTAACTGGGAATGACTGGACCATGTTCAACATGGGAGCCTTCAAGAGACCACCCCCAGGAATATCCCTATGGTAAAGGCTACCTTGTTTTTCTGGTGTTGATCTATATCCATTGGTCCAATGTTGGTCTTTGATGCATCTTCTACATCATCCAGAAGGTTGGGGCCTTCTATTTGGGTTATTACCAGAAGAAGCATTATTTCTACAATGCCAAATCTACAAATTTATTCTCAGATGTCCTATTCTATCACAATTAAAACATTTGTTGTTTTGATGTCTCCTCATATCTTTGGAGATTGCTTCTCCTACCCAAACCTCAGTGTTATGATCAAAAGAATCAACATTGCCTGTGTGCAGGATCCATTCATCCATCGGTGCTGATCTTATCTTTAAGGGCCCAAGCACCTTTTTGCATTCTAAATTAGCATTTTCAAAAACTAGTCATTCAATGAGTACTTGTCTAGCTTCTGGATCTGCTAACCCTATTTGTACATCTTTAGTCAATCTGGAAAAGTCATGAAAGGCTTCTTTTGGGACTTGTATAACCTTAGTATATGACTCAATTTCTGATCCCTGGCTCTTGAATCTTGTCCCAAGCATCCAATGCTGCTGTACAGCATAGGGACAAGACATGTTCATTGTTTGTAGCTTGAGTATTTTTATCAGCACTATGGCCCTCACTAAGACTTTGATCTTGGGAAGCCTCATAACCTTTGATTCTGCTTTGATGTTCAAGGTATTTGGCCTCTGCTCTTCAATATGACTTCCACTGCAGCTGTGGACCAAGCTCTAGGACAGCTGAGACTTACTGAAGCCAGTCCTTTGGAGTTATTCTATGTCTTGTAGCCCCTAACTTTACTGCCTCACATATGTGAATGCATGCCATAAGAAACTACCACTTCCTTAATACATTTTAAATCTTTCATATGTATTGGCTCCCATTTGCATTTGGTAAAACCTCTGGGTGTTCATTATTTGCTAGCTTTTGAGTAATAGTAACAAGATAGACCATTGCAGGTGATGATGATGATGATGATGATGATGATATGACCTTTGGTAATTCATCTCTGACTCTGAAAGGTATTGGTGATGTTTTATTTTCTTTCATGTGTACCTTAGCTCCTGGTGTATCAGTTTTATTAAGTTTTTGTGGCCTGTAGTCAATTCACCATTTTTTTCTCAGAGCATTTAAACTTCCTGGAAAGTGAAAACTTCCAACAATTTCATTACATCAGTCAGTTTCTTGTTCTCCTCATTCACATATGATTCTAGAGATTTAATATTCCCATCCTTGGAGATTATTTGGATGGCATATAGATTGCCTTCCAAAAATGATGTTCTATTTGCAAGCTTGTCATTAATCTTATACATGGAACAGAATTTTTCTGTTAGCATTTCAATATTATGTTGCATTTTTTAATTCTGTATGTCAAATCATGATTGCCATTTTCATTGGTGTGAATTCTTTTTATTAAACTCTCATATCAATCTGTAAAGTCCATATGATTTCTGTAAGTTACTCATTCTTATCAAATGATTTCTTTAAGTTTATGATATGGATTATCAAGCTAATAGCAACTATGACTAAGTGTAAATATGTTCCAGTTAGGGCATATACCTCTTCTAAAATCCCATCCATAGAAGTAACAAAAAGATTTTTTTTAGTTTCTTTATTATAATATTATCTGCCATTGGTGTTAATTTTATGTATGAATGTATTTACTTATTTATTAGCTTAAATTGCAAAATATGAAGTAATTTGCCTCAAGTAAAATCTGGAAGATTGAGGTCTGGGTGCTTGGTGGTTTCCTCATTGACCTTAAGTTGCAATAACTACGTTTGCCCAACAGGTGTTACAGGTGTTCCACTGAAAAAAAAATAATCCAGGGCAAAGAAGCTCAGGTCTGACTTTTCTCTAATGTATTACAATCTGTAATTTCTAAGCAACACTCAACAAACCCAAACCGAATGAATTTTTTGTTAAAGAGAAAGGAAAGAAGCAACCTGCACAGGCAGCAGGCTTTGCAGGGCCAGCAGAGCTGGGTGGCCAGTTGGAACTCTGGCTGTGGAGAGGGTGAGCCTAATGATGGCTGAAAAATTCGCAACAGCTCCAGGAAATTGGAAAAGGAGGACAGTGACTCAGCACATTGGGAGAGAGCTACATCACTCAGGGGAGTGTGTACTATTCCAGGCAGGGTCGAAAGAGCTGTGCGGCAAATAATCAACAAACCAGAGGCGTCAAACTACAGAAATAATTGAGGGAATGCAGAAGGGACTCACGGGTCTGACCTAGTGAATGCAGAGAAGCTGGCATGGTTGGCCCTGGGTCACGGAATGCCATAGCCAGCCAGCCATGCTAGCTGATTGTGGGAATCAACCCATGTGGGTGCCAATTGAAGGTGGGGTTTAAATAAGTCTACCAGACCCAAGATGATACATGGGTATTTATTCAGGGGCGCACATACACAAATAATAGCAATAATAACCACCGTGGTCTGCCTGCTCCAGAAGATGCAGTCTATGCCCTTCCTATGCTCTCACTGAAACCCAGGAGATTGAGCCAGCCCCTCCTCTTCCTTATAAGGGGTCATGTCTGCATACCTGAAGTCATGCCCATATGATGTGGCCACCAACACAAGTTCACTGGCACACAAGATGCCACTACAAGGAGGTCCTGTGGAGATGCCTGAACAACACAAGCTGATGCTAGGACAGAAGTTCACTCTCTGAAAACTGACATGGGGACCCCATTGCTGAGGACAACTCCCACACAGCTCATTGAACAAAGAGAGGTTGGGCAAGTGCAGGCTTGGATCCTTCACCTCTACTTTCTAAACTCATTGGCACGAGAAAGTACTCTGTAAGCTATGGAAAGAGAAACCTAGACATCAACCCAGATACAAAACTATCCATCTATAATCTGTCCTGCCTGCAAGATGTACTGGAGCAATGGTAGCACAGAACTTGTGGAAAAGGCCAGCCAATGTTTGCTTTAACTTGAGGCCCATACTATGCCAAAATACATTCAGTAGGTCATGTCCTACACTACCTGAATGGCCAGGAACAAGAGGCTGGATAGTCCAAAAACTAGAGGTATAACCAACCACAACTGGCAAAAAATAAAAATCTATGAAGTGATTCCTAATGATATGCTGGTATACCCATAGAGCTGCAACAGAAGGGAGAGGGAGCAAAACCCACAACTCCAAATGGGAGGTTTTCATTGGTTCTCTCCCCTCAGAGAATAGGGAACCCAGAAGACAGGAAGGAAAGTTTGTAGGTATCAGACAGGAGGGAGGACACCAGAAAAACATGGCCCACTGCATCAACTAAGCAACTAAGCAGGGCTCACATGGGCTCATAGACACTGAAGCAGCAAGCATGAAGTCTGCATGGGTCTGTATTAGGTCCTCTGTGTATATATTATAGCTGCTATCTTTGTATTTTTATGGGACTCCTAACAATGGAAGCTGGTATATCTCTGACTTCTGCCTGCTCTTGGTACTCCTCTCCTCCTGCCTTGTCCAGCCCTACTGGAAAGAAGGGATTTTGTCTTTTCTTATTATATCTTGTTTTGTCCTGTTTGACTGTTGTCCCTTGGAGGCCTGCTCTTTTCTGACAAGGAAATGGAGAGGAGTGAATCTGGGAGATTGGAAGTGGAGGTGATCTGGGAGGAACAGAAGGAAGGAAAACTCTAGTTGGGATGTATTGTATGAGAGAAGAATCTATTTTCAACTGAAAAAAACTTTAAAAATTAGAAAACATATATGTGTGTGTGTGCGTGTGTGTGTGTGTGTGTGTGTGTGTGTGTGTGTGTGTGTGTGTGTACATGTATATCCATGACTAGAAAGAAAGAAAGAAAGAAAGAAAGAAAGAAAGAAAGAAAGAAGGAAAGAAAGAAAGAAAAGAACTATACCATACAATAAACAACAGGACAAAGGTGAGAAAAACAAACATGACCAATTCCACCAGTAAACTTTTCTTGTTTGGGGATTTTTAATTGCTTTGTTTATGTCTAGTCTATAAAAAGCCTTATCAATTTAACTCCATCTCCTTGTAGTACCAAATACAAAGTCCTAAAACGTAAGTGTTCTCATTAAAGTAGACTCTTGTAACCTAAGGACTTGGTGGTATTGTGCATACCCTACTCTTTCAGACAGACCATACACAGGGGCATTAAATATCACTCAGGAGCTGGGTGTATAGCAGAATGTTTGTGTGGCATGCTAAGGTCATGGAAGGGTTCAACTTTAGTACTGAAACCAGTCTCAGGAGCCTAGGATGTATGCACACATCAGTCCTGTTACCAAAATTCACTCCAGTGAGATCCACAGGGTCTCATTAATACTGGGCTTCATTTGAATAAAACCAAACTAGACTAAGAAAAGAATCTTTGATGTGTAAAAATGTGTCTAGTTATCCACAGGACAAAGTCTCAAATGCCAAAATACATTCAGTGGATCTTGGCCAGTTGATGCTTTCATGAGCCCTCACAGCTGCCATAGGGTCATTCCAGTGTGAATAAACCCACTGCACAGCTAGTCCTACAAATTTTGGCACTAAATGGAGTTACCTGTAGTTGGGGAGAGAATGCCCCGCAGGGGCTGGGGCAGCATCTGTCATGGTGTCCTTTGGTAAATACTCAGTGTCCTGTTCTTGCTCTCTAGAGGACACATTGTTGTGAAAGCTTCCCCGTTGATAAACAAAGGAGCTCTTCTGTATGTTCTCCTAACCAAGGAGGATTCCTTTCTACTTCTTTAATTCAGAGCTCCCAAATGGAACAAACTCACCTAGCATTGCAAAAGGCCTTTCTATGACTGTTCTCGGGTTTGAAAGAGCCCCGATAACTAAGAACTTTGTGGTTAAATGGGTAAAAATACTTTTCTGGGGTTAATAAGAAAAAAAAACTTAATTGTATAAATTTTATAATTGAATTTGTGCATACTTTCTTCTGTGGTAATGGAGGTAATTTTTACAATCATCTTCAGAAAGAAATTGGTTGTATGCAACCAAGACAAAGGCCGTTTGATACAACACACATCTGTGGCTACTGAATGCCTGTTTTGAATTACATTTAAATTGCCTGAAGAACATTTGGCAAATGGAAAATTTTAACTTGGTTTAAGCTTTTCCATGGACAATTTAGGTTTTGTATTGTTATTGTTATATCTGTGCTTCTGCATTCAAATCTTTTCAACCAGCATGGAAATAGAAAAAACATTGTGCTAAAGGCTTTTTAATGACATAGTAACTCCTCTTGACAAGTAGTGGATCTGTTCCATTATCTCATCTGCCAAAAAAGAAATATCTTCCAGGAGGATAATATGTGCTTAATCATGAAAGCCTTCAGCTTTGAAAGCTTCAAATGATAGAATCAGCAAGAGAAACAAACACTCTCTACCCGAGTCAGATGTGTTCTTTTGATTATCCTGCAGTAACATCTGTGGTAGCAATACTTTCTGGAAACCACTGTTGATGTTCTCATAGAGCCTTACCAAGTTTGCCTGGCTTATCGTGCAAAAAGAAAAAATGTGGTTTAACTAACTCTGGCATGGCATTTTCACTCCCCATGCCTTTTTCTGACTACCTGCTAGAAGCTCGGAGTCACTTTCTGAGTTATGACCTTAGAATACAATAATCCTCTAAATGCTGTGTAGTCACCACTCCACATTTGTGGGTTCTGTATATATCTTTTAGGCCAACTGTTGATGGAAATATTCATTAAAAACACATTTGTAATGAAAATTCATTAACTGTTTCTTGTTACTGTTTCCTAGGCAATTCAGTACAGCTATTATGTGATATTTGTGCTATTGTAGGTATTATAAGTCATGGAGACACCTTAAAGTATACAGGGAGGTGTGTGTGTGTGTGTGTGTGTGTGTGTGTGTGTGTGTGTGTGTGTGTGTGTGTGTTGGATACACATGCTGTACCATTTCACATCGGGGACCTGAACCCCTGATGTTCTGTTGTCCTTAGAGAATAGCCCTACAGATACCAAGGAGCAACTACATTCTTCTTGTGAGTGTCCTTTCTTTCCATTCCAGAGAACAGTCACTCCAGTAGTGTCATCATTGTATAATTACAATCAATAGACAACTTAATGACTTAGAAAATGCATCAGTTAGAATAAATGAATTATGTGGCCTTGAGTGAAGTCTTTGCGATAACTTCTCTATTCCCAGTGTTAGAAACTTTGCAAGTGAGAACTAAGTCTACACAGTTCTACTATTCTTTTAGGTCCAGATCAGAGGTAGCACACATGCTCATTACTCTGGTAACTGTTCATGGGTGGAAATGCTCTAGATTGAGCTCACCATGAAGTAGCCCCTTCTTCTTCCATGGGGCAGAGTTCTGTGCTATGAAGTTGGCATTTGCTAAACATTGTCAGTGACAACATGGAAGAAAATACAAGACTCACACAGACACGCATCATAGATGCTACTCTTGTTGCTAGTCACTGAAGATATGAGCTGAGAATCTGATGCAGACTTTAAAACATCACAGTCCATTGTTGTGGAATATTACTTTAACTATGTAAAGGTGTGTTACATTTGTTTATGCTTCATAATATTACTTTAACTGTGTAAAGGTGTGTTACCTTTGTTTATGCTGCATTTGTTTATTTAGGTAAAGATGTGTTCACCTTGCATGCCTAAGGCATGATTGTCTAATAAAGAGATGAACTGCCAATAGCTAGGCAGAGAAAAATAGGTGGGCTGGCCAGCAGAGAGAACAAGGAGGAGAACTCTAGGCTCCAGAGAGACAAGGACAGGAAGACAAAGAGAGGAGAGAATAGAGAGATGCCTTGGGCCAGAAACCAGGCTGACACAAGCCAGCTAGACATAGAGACATCAGGAAAGAAGATACAAAGAAAGAAAAGGTAAAAAGCCATGAGCAAAAGGTAGATAAAGAAAAACAAGTTAGCTTAAATTAAAAGAGCTAGCCAGAAATGAGCATAAGCTAGGCCAAGCATTCAAAACTAATAATAAGTCTCCATATCATGATTTGGGAACTAGCTGGTAACCCAAAAGATAAAGGCTGGTATAATCCATAGAAAGAAAGGTCCCCTTCAAAATTTTTGTAGGGCGGATGCATGGTTATTCAAAATAAATAAAAGACACATGATACAAGATTAGTGATGCAATTAGTGATGCAATTAGTGATACCTCTTGTATCTGAATTTGGACAAGCTGAGTAAAGTGAAATTCACTAGAAAATACTTAGGGTGAGTTGTATAGTTGAAAAACCCTGACTTTATTGAAAAATAAAGACAGATGATATGTGTCATGGTATACTTTACAAGAAAAAAATAGCAGTCCTGGGGATTTTAAATGAATCTACCCATCTCAGCATTTGAGTATATACTCTCTGAGCACTGGATAAAGTTGAACACCTTCCCAGCATTAGCCTCCTTCCACATATAAGCATTTTTATCTTTATGTTGTGTTAGCTTTCTGCCACTGTGACAAAATACCTGAGATAATCTGTTCATAAGAAGGAAAGCTTTGTTCTCTGGCTCATGTTTTCAGGGGTGAATAACTGCTAATTTGATGTGAAGGCTGAAATTGTCTAGGTAATCCATATTTCTATCTGATTACTATTAGTGGTTGGAACAAATTGTTAGTATATACAGTTGTGCAATATTTCTGACAGTGGCTGACCTCAGAAACAGTATGGACATAGATAATCTCATGGGCAATATATATGGAGGAATCAAGAGCATAGATGTATATATACTGAAGAACCATATATATGCTATATTTACTAGGAACCATGAGTATAGGAGCTTGTCAATGTCAGGGCTGGGTATACAACTGTCAATAGTAAAATCAATTTAAAACATTTCTTAAGTACTACTTTTGATTAAAATTGACTCTTCTCAATGAACTTTCTATTGATAGTGGAATAACACCAAATGTGTGCTAAGGGTATTTTGACGCAGTCCCATTCTTGTAGTGTTACTCAGAACCAAACAATTGGATTTCCTTAAAACTACTTCGTATCCCACATGTATTCACCACCATCACTGGATATGTGGAAGAGAATGTGGGAACTCACTGTATATGGCAGCGCAACATGTTCAGAGCAAAGTCAGAGTCATCTGAAGAAAATCATGCAAAAACATGAAAGGAAAGGGAAACACCAACAGTTCCTTTTGCTGGCCCCAAAAGGTTTTAAATAACAACTCAGTGGATACTCTCCCGAGGACAATAGGTTGTGCTATCTACAATCCACCCACTGGCCAAATAGATCAAATAGACTTGGCAGAATGCTGCACTGAAAAATTTTAGCACACAGATTCTTCTTAGCAGCTGATGGAGCTTGTTCTAAATGAATCACATTTTAGGACATAAAGTAAGTCTTAGCAAGAGAATTTAAAGAAGTGCTTTATTTTGTCATATCCTCATAGAATAAAACTAGAATTAAATAGAATGATAAACAACTCTCCATGAGTATGAAAAAGACAGTGTTGGATAATCAGTGAGACACTGAAGATACAGAACAAAGTTTTTTTAAGTTACTGGAATGAGGTGAAAATGAAGACACAAACTTCCAGAATCTCTGAGAAATAGTGGAGGCAGCTCTACAACAAAGGTTTTTAGATACAGCTGCTTCAGAGTAAATCTCAAATAAATAACTTAATGGTGTATATTAAGGTTAAACGAAAAAAGGCAAACTCAAAATTAAGATATGTAAAGGTATGACAAGAATCGGACAAAGAAATTAATGAAATATAAACTAAAAGAATAGTACAAAGAAACAATGAAACAAACACTGTTTCCTCAAAAATTAAGATGCACAAATTTCTATCCAAACTAACCAAAAGAAAGTTTAAAAAGTATCAGTATCCAAGATATAAATTAGAAGTGGAAAGGGACATTATAATAGATTCCAATTAAATCCAGAGGATCATTACAGAATTCTTCAAAAATTATAAAATGAAGAACCTAGAAAAAAACAAGTAAATTCATATATATATGACATGACAAGTATATATATATATATATATATATATATATAATATATAGTCAAAATTAAATAAACAACATGTAAAAAGAGTCATAAAAAACAATATTGAAAACAGTAATAAAGAGTTTCCCATAAAAGAAATGTACAGGACCAGGTAGATTGCAAGTCCTATAAGAACTTACAGAAACAACACCAGGACTCCTTAAACTGTTCTGTAAGAAGGGAAGAAATGCAAACAAACTTGGTCTGTGAAGTTTGCATTACCAACATAAGGATATAATAAAAAAGGAAACTAGAGGTCAATTTCCCTGGCAAATATAGATGCAAATACTCACACACTATGCTAGCTAGTATTTTTGTCAACTTGACACAAGCTACAAATATCTAGGAATAAGGGATGCCAGCTGAGGAATTGAACCCATCAAACTGGACTGTCAAAAGGTCTGTGGGGGGCAGTTTCTTGGTTGCTGAGGGATCTGGGAGGGCCCATCCAGGGACAGGTGGTACAAGACAGCAAACTGAGCATGCTAGGAGAAGCAAAACTGTAGGCAGCATTTCTCCATTGCTTCTGTTTCAGTGCCTGCCTCCAGGTTTCTTCCTTGAGTTCCTGCCCTGACTTCTTTCAGTGGGCTGTGTATCAGGACATGCAGGCCATATAAATTCTTTCCTCCTCAAGTGGCTTTTTGTCATGTGATGCAATAGAAATCTAACTAAAATACATAACAGGACCAATTTGCTTTTGTTGTAAGCATGCAAGAGCGATCCAACACCTACTCCAGCAAGACCACATCTCCTAATGATGACACTTCCTATGGCCAAGCAATCAAACACGTGAGTCTATTGGGGCCATACCTATTCAAACCACCAAATTCTACTCCCTGGCACCGTAAATGTGTAGCCTTAGCATAATGCAAAAAATATATTTTTTATAACAGTCTCAAACTTGTTTAAAAGTCCAAAGTTCAAGTCTCTTCTGAGACTCATGCAATCTCTTAACTGTAATCCCCTAAAAAATAAAAATGAAAAAGCAGATCACATACTTTCAATGAGTTATAGAGCAGGATATATACTACCATTCCAAAATGGAGGAAAGGGAACATAAGTGAGAAAGTACTGGACCAAAGCAAAACCAAAAGACAGCGCGAAAACTCCAAATTCTGCATCTCCATGTCTGATGTCAAAGTGTTCTTCAGATCTCCAGCTCCTTTCAGCTTTGTTGACTGCAACACACATCTTTATATTGGGCTGTTTCCACTCCCTGTTAGCAGCTCTCCTTGGTAGGTATCACACAGCTCTGGCATCTCCAACATCTTGGGTTCTCCAAGGCAATCCAGGCTTCAACTTCACAGCTTCACACAACGGCCTCTCTAGGCTTCCATTCAGAGTCACCCCTGACATATGCCTAGCCTCAATGTCTTTTCTTAGTCACCAAGAGATATTCCAGAACCCCTTCCTTCCATCCTTGACTCTAAATCCAGAACCACTTTGACAAAGCTGCCAGGTTCTGCTGTTTACTGGGGCTAGAACATGGCCCTCTCATTCAATTACATCTTTACCAGCTTTCTGTTTTCAGTGGTTTCATTCACTGCCTAAGCTTGGCTGTCCTGAAAATAGATCTGTAGACCAGGCTGACTTCAAACTCAGAGATCCATCTGCCTCTGCCTATAGTGTGATGGAATTAAAGGCATGTGCCACCACACCCAGATCTAAGCTTTTCTTTAATTCCTTTTCACAAGCTGGAAGGGGTCTTGCCCTCAGGTCACTAATCCCTTTGTTCCATTTCTTAATCCTTTTATCTCCTTGAACACAGAATTTAGCTTCATTCTACTTCCTGGTGCCTCTTTCCTCCTTAAATTGTTCTTCTCAGTTTGCTCCTTTTCATTATAAATCTTCATAAAAATCAACACTATTAACCCATGACATAGTCTATACCGGGCAGTTTTGGGATTTCCTTTGCCAATTCAATTAATCAAAAATTCTTCACTTTAGTGTCAGGCAGAGTTTTTGGACAAAGGCAAAAAGCAGTCACCCTCTTCACCAAAATTTCCCAAGAACAATCTCTAGGCAAAGTAATAAAATTCTTCTTTATGAAATCACTTGAGCCAGGCGCCCACAGTTCAAATCATCCTCAGCACCACTGTCTTCCATGCTTTGACTAGTATGGCCCATTAAGCAGCTCTTAAAACATTTGTGGTAGTTTGAATATATTTGGCCCCCATAAACTCATAGCAAGTGGCACTATTAGGAGGTCTGTAGGGCACACCTTTAATCTTTAGTCTTGGCTATACATTCTGTTGGAAGTGTGTCACAGTGTGGGGTGGGCTTTGAGGTCTTTTTCTCATACTTCACTCAGTGAAGGGCAGTTGACTTCCTGTTGCCTGCAAGATGCAGCACTCTCCACTCAGCTCCAGCACCACATTTGCCTGCATGCTGCCATGCTCCCCTTCATGACCATAATGGACTGAACCTCTGAAACTGTAAGCAAGCTACCCTCAATTTTTTCTTTATAGGAGTTGCCATGGTCATGGTGTCTTTTCACAGCAACAGAAACCCTAACTAAGACAGCACTCCACTACTTTCCTAACCCAAAGTACCAAAAACATGGTCAGGCCCTATCAAAGGAATATCCCAGTCCCTGGTACCAACTTCTGTCTTAGTTAAGATTTCTACTGCTGTGAAGAAACAAGGCAACTCTTATAAAGGAAAATAGTTCATTGAAACTGGATGACAGTTTCAGAGGTTTAGTCCATTATTGTCAAGGCAAGAAGCATGGCAGCACCGAGGCAGACATAGAGATGGAGAAGAAGCTGTGAACTCTATAATTTGATCTGCAGGCACCAGCAAGTGAACTCTCACAGTGGGTGTGGCTCAAAGACCTCCTCCACAATGACACACTTCTTCCAACTAGGTGATACCTCCTAATAGTGTCACTCCCTGGGCTAACCATTCAAACACGAGTCTATATCTATTTAGACCACCACACTTTGTGTTTACCAATAGTAAACTTGCTGAGACAGAAATAGGGAGGAAAAAACCTCCCATTCATGAAAGCATCAAAAATAAAGAACATATAAATATCCTTTAAAGAGGAGGGAAGATCTCTACCATAAAACTTTAAAACACTGAATAAAGAAATTGTTTAAAGATTAAAGATGGAAAATTTCCTCATATAAATGGATCAATATAATTAATAGCATTAAAATGGTTTTATTACCATACAATGTAAAGGTTTAATAAATCCCCAATGAAATTCTTCACAGACAGGCAAAAAATTTCCTAAAATTTATATGGAAGCACAAAATATTCCAAGGAAACAAAGCAATTCTAATGACAAAGAGTAATATTAAAACATCACAATATATGGTCTAAATTATATGGCAGAGCCATGGTAACAAAAAGAGCATGATGCTAGCACGAAGAAACTGACACCTGAGAAAAGAAATTTTTTTTCAACAAATGTTGCTTGTAGAGCTAGATACCCACATGTAGAAGAATGAAACAAGATCGATTTCTGATCCCACACAAAATCAAGTCAACACAGGTAAATGACCTGAAACAATGAAACTTCTAGAAGAAAACATGTAGACATAGCCAAGGGCTTTCTAAAAATTATTCCAATAACTCAAGAAACAATAACAAAATTGATATATGATATTGCATGAAATTAAAAAGCTTCTGCACAACAAAGGAACAAATCAGAAGAGTGAAGAAGCAGCATACAGAATGGGGGACTTTTCCCAACTATACAGGGTTAATGTCTAGAATATATAAATAACTCAAAATTTAAATACCATAAAAAACCATCAGCCCATAAATAAGCAAATGAATTGAAGAGATGATTTTCAAAAAAAGAAATAGAATCATGCAATACTTATGTGGAAATGTGTTCAGTATCTTTAACCATCAAAGTAAATGCAAATTAAAACTATGTTGAGATTCTATTTCATTTAGTTGAAATGGTTATCATTAAGGAAAGAAACAAATGAAAGAAAGGACACAGATCTGGGCATATAGGAAGGAACTGTGGCTCTTGAAGGGACTGGGAGAAGTAAATATGATTAAAAATATTGTATGAAATCCTTAAAGAAGTAACGCCAAAATTTGAAAAACAGCAACAAATGCTGATGAAGATGTGATCAAAAAAGGAAACCTTATACACTGCTGGCAGGAATGTAGATTAGCATAGCATTTTGAAATTAGTATGGATATAATTAAATGAATTAAAAATAGATCTATATCATGATACAACTGTAGTGCTCCTGAGTAAATTCAACAATTTAAGCCAACATGCCTTAGACATAATTCCCTGGCCATATTGTTGAGTTTTCATAGTAACCAACTGCTGGAGCTGGGTCTCCTGTGCTATATCAACAAGGTTCCCAACAACACACATTTCATCTAGTTTATTCAAAAAGGATTGACATAGCATGTGTGGCTCAAAAATTATAAGGATGTGTGAAGGAAAAGCCTCAACCCACTGCCTGCCAGGACCATGACTGCTGTCTCACTCCAGTAGGTTTAAGAACACCCAAGTCAGGTCACCTATCACCTCTGAGACAGTCACATACTAAACATTCTCCATTGCATTCTCTATCTCTCTAGGACTTTTGTGTCATTCTTTCCTTTTCCGTTTTTTTTTTTTTTATTATGACTCAACAAGTGTTTGTTGCATTTATTTATGGAAGCAATATTGTAATTTATATGTATGAATCATTAAATTTCTTTAACATGTCTGTCATCTCATACTTGCACTTCTCAGTGAGGACATTTGAACTCTACTAGGAGTTTTGTTACGTGCAGTGCTTTATATTGCAGCTGATTGCCTTGAGGTATTTTAGATCTTAAATCAATTCCTATCTAACTGAAACTTTGAATCCTCTAACCAAAAAGTCTTCCTCCACTCCCACCCCAAACCCACCAGCACCTGGTAACTACCATTTCTCCTCCTCCTCCCCCTCTTCCTCCTCCTCCTCCTCCTCCTACTCCTCCTCCTTCTCTTCCTCCTCCTCCTTCTTTCAGTTTGACTTTATTGGACTCCATAGATTTACTGAGATCACATGGTATTACATGAGATCACATTGACTTTCTATGCCTAGATTATTTTACTTAGCATAAAGTTTAACAAGTTTGTTTATGTTTTGAAGATGACACAATTTTCTTCTTTTTAATGGCCAAATACCATTCTGTTGTTTATAAATACCACATTTTCTTGATCCATTCACCATTTGCTTGTATATCTTCCTTTTGTGACTAATGCTGTAATGAACATTATAAAGCAGATGATTTCCTTTGGGGGAGGAGGGTAATATATCCAGAAATGCAATTAGTATATCATAATCTAATTTTGGTTTTTGAGGAGACTTTATTATGTTGCAAGTGGATCTACTAATTTATATTCCAACAATAGTATTCACAAATTCTCTTTCCTCCTCATCCCACCAATGCTGTCTTGAATCTTTTAATAATAGGCATCCTAAAAATTCTGACATGATGCCACATGGTGGCTTAATTTGTATTTCCTTGATTAGAGATGCTTTGTCTTCTCATGTGCATCTTAGCCATTTATATGTCTTCTTTTGAGAAATGTCTAATTAAATATATATCCAAATAAATAACCCAAATATTTCTATAGAATTTGAGGAAACCCCAAATAGGACTTCAGCATAAAGAATAAGCTAGGCGAGGCTCACCATTCTCATAAAAAAAAAAAAAAAACAGAACCTGCAAATTTTTCCCATTTATTTTTTTCCTTACTGTTGAAACTGTTCCCCACATATTTTGAATGTTACCCCTTTATCAGTTAATGAATATTTCCTCCCCACCTTCTTGTCTCTTCACTCGGTTTTTTTCTTCTTATATAGGAAATTTTACATTGTTCAGACCAATGGCCTAAAACTTTTCCTCTATTTTCTCCAGTTATTTTTATAATTCAATTTCTTGCATAAATAAATAAATGTGATTCACCACACTAAGGACAAAAAAGAAAGGGAATTTGATTAAATTCTATACTCATTATACAGACTGGTGACTGAGTATAAATAAAGTTTTCCTCTAAACAATAAAGCACACATGACAAGTCAAAACCTGAAGCCAAGTCAATAGTGAGAATCTGGATGCCCTTCCTCCCTGACCAGGGAAAGACAGAGATGATCATGCTCACTTCCATTCAAACAAGCTCTAGAAAGCCTAGGCAGAGCAATTAGGCAGGCAAAAGAAATAAATTGCATTCGAACTGGACAGCTGGGAAATGAAGCTGTCTCATTAGTTAATGTTAAGACCTTATACATAGAAAATCAGATTTTATCACCAAATTGCTATAAATTCAGTAAATTTGATTAAGATAAGAAGAATCAATAGAATGTCTATGTATAATAACAAAGCACCAAAATAGATTAATAAAACAATCCTATTTATAATAGTATCAAGAATTAAGTACTTAGGAGTAAATCTAACTAGAGAAATGCCATGATACAGAGACTTAGGAAACATTGGCAATTGTTATAGAATATTATTTTAATTAGGCAAAGATGTGTTACATTTATGCTATAGAATACTTCTTTAACTGTGTAAAGGTATGTTACTTTTGTTTATGTTGCATTTGTTTAATTATATAAAGATGTGTTGCATTTGTTTCACCTTGCCTGCCTAAGACACCTGATTGCTCTAATAAAGAGCTGAATGTCCAATAGCTAGGCAGGAGAGGGATAGGCAAGACTGCTGTGCAGACAGAATAAACTAGGAGCAATCTAGACTCAAAAGAAAGAGGAAGAACTAGAGAAGGAGGAGAGACTAGGGGACATGCCTGGGGCAAGAAGCCAGGCAGAAGTGAGACAAACAGACATAGGGAAGCAGTGAAAGTAAGATACACAGAAGAAAGGTAATACACCCCAAGGCAAAGGTAATAAAGAGGAACAGGTTAATTTGAGTTAAAAGAGCTGGTCAGAACCCTAGGCTAGGCAGAGCATTCAAAACTAATAATAAGTCTCTGTGTCATGATTTGGGAGCTGGTTGGTTGCCTAAAAAGAAAAAGCCTGTAATTGAAGCAATACAAATAAATGCTGAGGTATCTTGGTTCATTTATTGGAAAACTTAATACTGAATCCAAAACAATATGTATATTCTGTGTCACCTTTACTAGCTTTCCAATGTTACCTTTCACAGAAGCAGAATAACATACTCCTCACACAAGAGAATAGAGTGTCTCACAAGGACATTATGAGTGTATCCTCATTAGCTTGCCAAGGTCCCTCATGAGTTCGCCTTCAGATCCCATCATATTTGAAATTAGGGTTTCAATATACACATTTTGAGGGGGCATAAACATTTGGTCTGTGGTAACTCTTGAGACAATCAGGAAAACTTATTTTAACTTTCTGCATTTTAGAAGGTGACAGACTGTATTGAACATCACATAGACCTACCATATTTTGCATTTCATAGACATTCAGTACGTAATTCAGGTACTGAAATTAACATAATTAAGGAAAACATAAAAGCAATCAGGAAAACAGATAGTAAGTGATAGTCATTATGTGGAAAAGACATTCTTTCTGTATAAGGTCTGAATCCAATATAAACATGGTTTCTCAAACTCCAAACTACTGTGTTTCAAAGTTGTCACATAAGCTCTTCCCTTTGCCTGGGATGGCCTTCCTGCACTCATCCCCAAGATGAATATGCTCTGAGTATCCTCAGCCCTGTAAGGCATGGAGCAAACTTCACTTATGGGAAAATTTTTATATCAGTTAGGAACTTCTGATCACATGGAACAGAACAACTGGCTAGAACAATAAAGCCTTGCTATCTGACATAGCAGCAGTAACAACAGAGATGAAGATGGAAGATTCCACACTTGTAATTCATCAACATTATGAAGTCAATAGGACTAATAGCTTCTCTTCCCTGACCTTCCATCCTTGAGATGTTAGGGATTATCCTTGGGCCTGACATTTTTTTATTTTTTGCAGATTTTTTTAGTTGAATTAAAAACAAGATTGTTGGGGTGCAGAACTAAACAGAGATTTTTCAACAGAGGAATCTGAAATGGCTGAAAGACACTTAAGAAAGTGCTCAAAATCCTTGGCCATCAGAGAAATGCAACTCAAAACAACTCTGAGATACCACCTCACACCTGTCAGAATGGCTAAAATCAAAAATACCAATGACAACCTATGCTGGAGAGGATGCAGAGAAGAAGGAACACTCCTCCATTGCTGGTGGGAGTGTGAACTTGTAAGACCACTTTGGAAATCAGTATGGCGGTTGCTCAGAAAAATGGGAATCAATCTACCTCAAGATCCAGCCATTCCTCTCTTGGGTATATACCCAAATACTGCATGTTAATACAACAAGGACATATGTTCAACCATGTTCATAGCAGTATTGTTTGTAATAGCCAGAAACTGGAAGCAACCTAGATGCCCCTCAACTGAAGAATGGAAAGAGAAAATGTGGTACATTTATACAATGGAGTACTACTTAGCAGAAAAATGCAGTGGAATCTTGAAATTCGCAGGCAAATGGATGGAACTAGAAGAAACCATCCTGAGTGAGGTAACCCAATCACAAAAAGACAAACATGGTATGTACTCACTCATATATGATTTTTAGACATAGAGCAAAGGTTTACCAGCCTATAATCCTCTTCCCCAAAGAAACTAGAAATCATGAATGACTCTAAGGGATAAATGGACCCCAGGAATGGGAAGTGGCATGAACTCCCGAGCTAATTGAGAGCATGAGGGTAGGGGAGTGTGTGCTGCCACAATAAGAGCACAAGAAGAAGGGTAGAGGAGAAGAAATGGAGGAGCAGAGATATTGAGTTGGGGGAAGAATAGAGGAGAGAGAGCATGATGAGAGATACCATATCAGAGGGAGCCACTATAGGTCCAAGAAGAGATCTGGAACTAGGGAGATCTCCAGAGACCTACAAGGATGACACGATCTGACAGTCCGGGCAGTGGAGGAGAGGATGGCCTAGAAGCCCTTCCCCTAGAATGAGATTGATGACTACTCTCTATGCTATCCTAGAGTCCTCATCCAGTGGCTGATGGAAGCAGAGACAGACATCCACAGAAATACACTGAGCTGAAATCTGGAACCTAGTTGAAGAGAGGGAGGAATGAAGAACGAAGGGGTCTGTACCAGGTTGGAGAAACCCACAGAAACAGTTGGCCTGAAAAAGGGAAAGCATATCGACCCCAGACGCTCTTTGGGAGGCCAGTACAGGACTGATCCAGCCCCCTGATCATGGATGCCAATGGGGAGGCCCCTGCACTCCTGGGAGCCTCTGGAGGTGGACTGGCGTTTTGCCCTGGTGTGTGGGGGTGACTTTGAGAGCCCATCCCACTTGAAGGGATGCGCTCTGTCTCTGGACACATGGGGAGGGGCCTAGGCCCAGCACAGGAAGATTTGGTGGACTTGGTGGAGCCCCTGTTGGGGGCCCTACCCTGCCTGGGGAGTGGTGGGTGGATGGGGTGGGGGGTAGGTTGGAGGTGGGGGAGAAGGAATGGGGGTGAGGGGAGGGAGAGGGAGAGGGGACTTACATGTGAAACAAGCCTGTTCCCTAACTTGAATTAATAAGAAGAAGAAGAAGAAAAAAAAAAAAAAACAAGATTGTTTTACATGACAATCCCATTTCCCTTCTCCCACCCATCCTCCCCTACTACCCCTCCCCCAACTAAAACCCTACCTATCACATATCCTTTCTGCTCCCCCTGGATGGTGAGGCCCTCCATAGGGTGTCATCAGAGTCTATCGTATCCTTTAGGATAGGGCCTAGGTCCACCCCCAAGTGTCTTGGCTCAGGGAGTATTCCTCTATGTGGAACGGGCTCCCAAAGTCCACACCTATGCTAGGGATAAGTACTGAACTACTATAGGAGGTCCCATAGATTTCCAAGGTTTCCTCACTGAAACTTGGGCCTGACATTTAAGGACCACAAGAATGATACCTATAGCCATGCCTTGCTATCAGAAGAAGCTTCTACTTTTAGCAGAGCAAAGTTTGTCCTGAGACCAACTGCAGAGTACTTTAGCATCTCCTTTCTCAGCATTACATCCTGGGTTCATAGCATATTGACCACAATAACGGAAGTGTAGTAACTGACCAGACTCCTAAACATTCATAGATTATTATGTGGTGATATATGGTTTATAATCTAATGAAGCCACTGAAGCCACTGAAGATAAGAATGCTAAGCCAGACACACCAGTCAGCCACAGAGGACAGGCAGGGGTGACACACACCATTAATCCCAGAACTCAGGAGACAGAAGCAGACGGATCTCTGTGAGTTCAAGGCCACCCTGGGCTACATGAGAATGAATCAAGTCTATAAGAGAAATGGGACCTATGCCTTTAATCCCAGCACTAGAGAGGTACATAAGGAGCTCAGGGTCTCATGGGGAATTCAGTATTCAGTCTCGGGGCAATTAATCTGCAGCTACAGTGAGGACAGGATCTCCACAGCCTCAGTAGAGGTAAGAACTCTTTGGTGGTTTGACTGCTTTGCTTCTCTGATCTTCAGCTGAACCTCAATATCTGTCTCTGGATTTATTAGTGCTACATCATTAAGTCATGTCATTTGAGCAAAAGGAAGACAAAGATGGACATTAGTTACACCCTCTCAATATGAGTTTCTCATCCCCTGAGATGCAGGCAATGTCACCCCTCAGTTACCATAGCAACTTATTACCAAGTTGTTTTTATCACACTGCAACTTACCTGCATTCCTGACTTTCTCGAAGGCTCTCTTGAACATGATTCTTTGCTGTTTGTTTCTTCTACTAGGCAAGGCTCAGTGCTTGCCACATTAAATATAACCAACAAATGTCTCCATGTCTTTATAAATATAAATGTAAGTGCAATAACATGACTAAATGGGGAAAAATTGAATTAAGTTCAGAGACATATAAACAGTCACACTAAATTTGTGTTCTAATATGAATTGTGACAGAAAGGTATACAAAAGATTCATTATCATTTAATTGGTGTATTTTAGACTTGGTACCAAACAGAAAACAGAGACAAAATTTACCCCTCACATGACATAGCCAAAAATGAACAAGAAAATATAATACACATGAGTCAGGCAACAAAGAGCAATTATCTATGAGAAACTGGAAACAAATGCCATCAGCCCATGATTGCTCTAGTTAGGGGACCTGATAGAGTGACAAAAAGGAGGAAAGGTGAGAGGGAAGCCAAAGGACTCAGAAGATCTGCTGGTCATGAGATGAGGTTGAAAGTACAAAGGGTCAAAGACAATCAGTGTCCATAGAGTCCTAGAAAAGAGAGATCTGAGGGAATCTCTAGACCATTTAGCAGACTGCAGATCCAGATGTGCAAACAAAGGGAGTGGCTTGAGAAGCAACAGACATAACCATGTCCAGTGCTTTCACTGGGGCCAGGAATAGCACTTATTCCTACCAGTCCAACTGGAAGGCATCTATGTGGACATTATGGAAATTATCACTGACTCAGCACAGCATGAGTTTCTCCAATAAATGTTAAAATCAGGACCTCAGAGGATCTGTGTTTCTAATTCACTGTGGAAAAAAAATCAAGAATATTTATAGGAATAGAAAAATAATAGTCACCAACAATACAGAACTTACAGCTCCATGAATCTAATAGAAAATGACCAGGGATACAAAAGTATGGAAATATGTGATTCATAATACTGAGAGAGGTTCATTGATTCACTCCAGAATGGGCATGAATATTAGAATCAGTAGACAAGACATTAGCGAATTATTACAACTGCATTCTGGAGGCTCGGGAAGTTAAATTGAGACAGATTTTTGAAAAGTCAAAATCTAGCTTTTAGGGATTAAAAAACTGACAAAAGAAAGCCTGAAGTGAAATGATTTGGATGTGATTAACAGCATATCGTGCAAATATACTCAAGTGGATTTTTGGAAATTTGAAAACAGCGATGAGAATACCCAAAATGGACCACAGAAAGGGATTGTTTTTTAAAACTGTAAAGAACATCAATGAGCTTCAAGATAGCCTTCTGGAATAGAGAAAAGTAAAAAAAAAAAAAAGTCCAAAAATAAATGATGACCACCCCCTCCTCACAGCTCACCCCCATCATCTAGGGACTTGGCTTCTTGCTGCTGACCTGGGGTTCCCCTAGTTCTTGCCTGTATCCCATTTCAGCCTTTCTATCCATCCCATCCCTAGTCTTTTGTTGCTCTCTACCAGGGACCCCACAGCCACCACACTTGGCTGAGATTCAGGGACCATATAACCATAACACATAGTGGGGAACCACATTAGGCAACAGCAACAAAAGAACAGAAACAGGTATCTACAGTAAGAAGTGCCTCAAACATTATAACTCCAGGTACACAGATGCCAGCTAATAAACAAAAACATGAACAGCCAAGACAATATGCCTCCTCCAGAAGCCAGAAACTCTACTATGTTAGGCCTTGAGAAAAGCAATGTAGTTGACACACAAGACAAGGACTTCAAAAAAGCAATTGTGAGTATATTTAAATACCTTAAAGAAGTTACTTAATGAAGACTGTGACTATACAAATTAACAGTGGAATGAAATTCTGAAAACAATAGACTTTAATCAAAAAATAGAATTACTAAAGAAAACCCACATTGAAATAAAACTGGAAATGAAAAACTAGGGATGCCAAACAAAAACCTTACAGGTAAGCCTTCCACACAGAATAAAACACATGAAAGAGAGAACTTCAAATCTTAAAGATAAAGTTTGAGAAAAGAATACCTCAGTCAATAAAAATGTTAAATCTTTTTAAATCCAGGCATAAATATACAGAAAATCTAGGACAGCATGAAAAGAACAAACTATGAATAAAGGGTAGAGGAAGGGAAAGAACCCAAGCCAAAGGCATAGGAACTATTTTAACAAAACCATAGAAGAAAATTTCCAAAGTCTAAAGAAAGGAATGCCTATCGAGGTATGAGGGACACCAGGTACAACTAAATAGAACCATAAAACCACAAAAGAAATTCTCCACAATATACAATAAGCAAAACACTAAATGTAAAGGGTAAAGAAGGGATATTAAAAGCTGCAAGGTCAAAAGACCAAACCGAATAGAAAGGTAGACCCAGTAGACTAAAACCTGATTTTTCAATAAAATCCAGAGGGCCTGGACTGATGTTGTACAAGCTCTGAGAGACCATAGATGCCAGCTCAGACTACCATACCCAGAAAAACTATCAATAACCTTTGAAAAGGAAAAAACTTTTCATGACAAAAACAAATATAAAACACTTTCTGTCCACCAATCCAGTTCTGCAGAATGCACTAGAAGGAAAACTTCAATCTGAAAAGGAGGCTAACGACACACAAAAGGAAACACAGAATAAATAATCCCAGAACAGTTAGTTAAAAGAAGAGGAAAAATACCAAACATTGCAACTATAAATGATGGAAATTAATAAACAGTGATCATTAATAACTCTCAATATTAATGCTCTCATTTCTCTAATGAAAAGACAAAGACTGACCACCTGGTCCATATTGGTGTCTGAAGGACACACTGTCATTGGACCCAAAGTGACATCCAAGCCTAGACTGCTGATGAAGACTATGTCTGAGTGGGTGATCCTACTCCAGTCAGTCAGGGTCTGTGTTGATGTCTGTGGCCCTTAGTACCACCAAGAGCCACATAGATGCCTGGGATCTAGGCCACACCCTGTGGCCATGTTGGTGTAGAAGGACCCAGGCATTGCTGAAACCATGCTCTTCTGAGTGGCCTGCGCTGTCACTTGGGATTATGGTGTCACCTGGGTCAGGGCTGCTGCCACCGGCCTTGTCTGGATCCATGGCCCTATGACAGTGAAGGTCTGTATTGATATCTGTGGCTTCTGATACCATCAAAGACCATGCCAGTGCCAGTGATCTGGGTTGCCACCTGGGGCCATGTTGGTATATGAGGGTTGTGCCATGATTATGCCTATATGGGTGTCCTGTGCTAGCTCATGAGCTATGGTGTCATCCTGGCCAAGGCTAATGCCAATGATCATGTCTGGGTCCATCACCCTACTGCAGCTAGGGTCTGGGTTGATAGCCATGGCTCCTGTTGCCACTGTGGGCTGTACAGATGCACAGGATCTGGACAGCCACCTGAGACCATGTTGATGTCTGATGGTTTTGCCATGGTCATAATAATTTGGGTGATGTTGCTGCCACCAGGACCCAAGCTGCTCTCAAGGGCCATGTCTGGGTCCATGTTCTTGCTGCAGTTGGGGTCTGTGATGATGTCCATGGCCCGTCTTACCACAGGGGGTCATAGGAACCATAGGTGTCAAAATCTAAGGGCTGTGCTCAGCCAGCCCCACCCCTCTTGGTCCTGGGATAGCTAGCCCTGCCCCTCATTGGACACTGCAGCAGGAGAGATGGCCCCACTCCCCATGGGAGAGCTGGCTCCTGCTCAGGAATGATGGCCCCATCCTTCACCAAGGGTGTGGAAGAGCTGGCCCTAATGGCATTGGCCTAGGAAATCTGGCTCTGCCGCTTACCTAAGGGGGCAGTCCCAGTGGCCTGGACTGACCAGATCAGCTACCACTCAAATCCATATCCTGAGTCTTAGGTTGGCCCACCTTAACATCTACCCCATCTAAGACCCAATGGAGCACATGAAGGCAACAACAGCCATAGGTTCTCCATGACTCCAGGCAACAGCAAGATACCCAAGAGGAGTTTCAGTAAGGGTCCAGTGATAATGGTGTACCAGAGGCCTGGAACCAGACCAATAACTCATTACAATAAACATCTCATGGGTGGGGCTGACTGGAGAAAAGGGTATGCTGCATGACACACCACAGCTCCCAATGCCACTAGGATAAATGAAGAGGTGCTGGAAAGACAGAAGAGAGAGGTGATTTTGTTTGTTTGTTTGTTTGTTTGTTTTGTTTTTAAATAGTTTTAGTGGGGCATGCTTCAGGGGCAAGGGGCTGATACAGAGGGACTGGGGGATAAGCAAGATTGGGTGCACGAAGTGAAAGTCTTAAAGAATCAATAATCAATTATATTTCAAAAAAGACAAAGACAAGCAGATTGTATTAGAAAATACAATTCGTCTTTCTGCTGCATCCAGAAACACACCTCATCACTAAAGATAGACATCACCTCAGTGTAAAAGGGTGGGAAAGGGTATTCCAAACAAATGGACCTAAGAAGCAAGCTGTGTGGCCATTTTAGTATCTAACAAAGCATAAGCCAAAACTAATCAAATGGAAGAACACTATAAACTCATTAAAATAAAATAGCCACCAAGAGGACATTGCAATTCTAAACATTAATGCACCAAACACAAGAGCACCCAAGTTCAAAAGAGAAACACTACTACAGTTTTAATCACATACTGATGTTCACACATGGATAGTGGGTGACTTCAACATCCTTCTCTTTGCCAATAGACTGGTCACCCAGACAAAAACAAAACAAACAAATAATTGAGTTAAATAAGGCCATCAATCAAATGTACATAACAGCAGCTTTACAGAACATTCCACCCAAACACTTAAAAAGTAAACTTTCTTCTCAGTACTTCAGGGAACTTTCTCCAAAATTGACTATGTATTAAGGACACAAAGGAAGTTTCAACAGATATTTTTAAAAAATTGAAATAATGCCTGCAGTCAAGTGGAAGAAATTATGAAAATTCGTGAAAACCAAACAACTCACTCCTAAATAAGAGTTAAATCAAGAAAGAAATCAAGATGAAAAGTGCTGTGATTAGTATAATAAAAAGCTGAACAGCCAATAGCTAAGTAGGAGAGATAGGCAGAACTTCTGGGCAGAGAGAAAATGCTGGGAAGAAGAAAGGCAGAGTTACCAGCCAGACTCAGAGGAAGCAGGACAAACAACAGTACAGAGTAATGGTAATCCAGCTATGTAAAAAAAAATGCAGATTAAAAGATATGGGTTAATTTAAGTTATAAGAACTAGTTAAGCTGAAGCGTAGCTTTCATAATTAATAAGTCTCTGTGTTGCTATTTGTAGTCTGGCAGTCCTGATGTGAAAGTATTATTATACCTCAGCACCTACATGAAAAAGCTGGAACTGGAGTTATTTGTCACTTAATGATGACATGTTCTGAGACATGTGCCATTAGTTGTTCCTATTACAGCATAAAAATCATATATTTTCACATACTGTGGTAGCTCTAATGTCACTAGGAAATGTCTTATAGGACTACCATTGAATATTGGCCAAAACCATGCATGATTCTATACTATTTTAAATTTTTCCCAATGTATGATGACAAACTGTTCCAGTTTACTGGGAACTGAAGATTTGCCTTTGACACCAGAATTCAGTGCTAAACTAAGACTATCCCAGCAAAACACAGACCATAAGTCACCCTCAGCAATCTATGGGGCCTCTGGTAGTAAATCACTATTTATTGCTAGCATACAAATGGACTTTGGGAGCCCATTCCACATAGAGGGATACTCTATCAGCCTAGACACACAGGGGAGGGCCTAGGCTCTGCTCCAAATGAAATGACAGACTTCAAAGACCCCCCCATGGAAGGCCTCACCCTCCCTGGGGAGCAGAAAGGGGATGAGATAATGGGGGGCAGGGGAGGAGGGGAGGGAGAGGGAACTGGGATTGACATGTAAAACAAGCTTGTTTCCAATTTAAATTTTTAAAAAACATAAGAGTTGCCATGGTCAAGGCGTCTCTTCACAGCAATAAAAACTTTAACTAAGATAGTTCCCCACTTAAATGATTGCTTTTATAAGATTTATATCGGCCATGGTGTCTTTTCAGAGCAATAGACAGAAGCTGATACCACAGTCTAGGGTGTTGCTGTGATAGGCCTGACCATATTGTTAGTTGGAAAAATATTAAAGACTTTGGGAAATTGGACTAGAAAAGTGGTTGAAGGATTTTAGTAGTACTTAATGGGCCATTCTAACAGGAGCATGAAAGACAGATGTAATCTGTAGTACAGATGGCAATGTGGACTGTGGGGGCCTAGCTTGAGGTTTCAAAGTGGAAAATATTATTGGCTGGCCAAAGACAATTCTGACAATATTTTGGTAAAAAAAAAAAAATGCAGCTGCTTTTTGCCCTTGTTCTAAAAATCTCCCTGAGACTAAATTGAAGAGTTTTCAATTAATGTCATCAGCAAAGGAGATTTCAAGACAGCCTAGTAGTGACTGTGTCATGTGGTTATTAGTGATAACACTTATACACATCTACAATGAGAAGGAACAAGTAATATAAAGAGAAATACAAATGTCCAGTTTGAGGAGAAGAAAAGAACACCAGGAAATGTATTGTTGTGGCCAAGTCCTGTGCTCAGAGAGATAAAAATTTAAAGAAAAGCCTGATGCTAAATGGAATAAAGGATGTGGTGACCTCAGGGCGAGACCTCACCCAGGTAGGTTTCCAAATTCTGAAAATGAATTGAAGGAAAACTTGATCTGCAAAAGAGACCATTAACAACAGAGAGATCATGGTGTGAAGCTGTAGAAGTGAAACCTGGATTCCATTGGAGACCCCAATGTGTTGGAGATAGCATTGAGATATCTGCCAAGGAGAGCTACATACAGGGTGTTGAAGCCCAAGAGAGAGAAGTGTGCTATAGTCAGTAAAGCTGAAAGGCGAGCAGCATCTAAGCCTGTGGACATCAGACATAAAACTGCAGAATTTGGAGTTTTCCCTCCTGGGTTTCATTCTTGCTTTGGTTCAGTATTTTCCACCCTATGTTCCATTTTGCTATGGTAGTGTATCTCTGCCATTGTACGTGGAAAGTATGTGATCTGCTTTTTTCATTTCATTTTACAGAAGTAACAGTTAAGAGATTGCCATGAGTCTCAGAAGAGACTTTGGACTTTAGACTTTTAAACAGGGTTGATACTGCTATAGACTATGGGGACTTTTGAAGTTGAACTAAATGCCATGAGCTTATGGGGGCCAGGGAGTAGAATGAAGTGGCTTGAAAGAGAATGGCCCCACCATAGGCTCATATATTTGAATGCTTGATCCCCAGGTGACCAGAAATAATGGGGACCAGCACTAAGGAAGTAGGTGCGAGAAGGAAGTGGGCGTAAGACTCCAGAGAAAGCAGCATCCAGTAGCCTTCTCATCACTCACAGCTTCTCTGAGGATCTGTCTTCTACCAGGCACTGTAATTGGCATGCACCTCCAAAACAAGAGACTGTTTTTGTAGACTAAATTCGGTCTTAACAACATATTTTATCTTTCAATTTTGGACTGAAAATTCCAATTTCAGGTTATAGACTCAGTCAGTGACTGACTTTTCTCCTGTGTTCATAAAAAAAAAAAAATAGTTGTAGGCAGAAGAAACATTTTGAGTCAAATACAAAAGTATATTCCTCTTTAGACATGGCCAAAAAGACCAATGAAACACAAGGTCTCAACGACTCTTCTCTTTTCTAGAGTAATAAAATTGTTCTGGATTTTAGATGTGCAGAAGAAGCACGTTACAAAGACCATCCTTCCTCTCGCCTGCAAAGACATGTGTCTACATTAGGAGAATATTGTTAAAGATGGAAGATCTTTGATTCGTGGCTTTTCAATTGCATTTTGTTGAATTTTAAGAAATATACATTGAGGATTTCCTAGTATTGTATTTCATAAAATCTACTTGAAATACGAATTTAGCTCACAGACTTCTTTCTGGATGGATTAAGGTTAGATTTAATATTGATTTCAGTATTCAGCAAAGTCTGGAGGTTCAAGAAACACAAGAATGAGCCTATAAAAAGGACTGTGCTCTATGTGATAATCTTTGTCTATGTCTACTTATTTTTAAATTCTCATAACCACAACGTATTTCTTTTTTTTTTTTTTTGTTTCTTATGGGCAGCATTTAAAAACTGACAGGCAACTGAAATTGCTTTAGATGGTTTGCACTGCTTAAAAAATTTGTTTAGTTTTTTGTTTTTTGTTTTTTTACCTCCATGTGAAGGGACCAGCTCCCTATTTTGGCAGCCATAAAGCCTAACACATGCTTTCTTGACCTTATCTTGGTCACTAAGAGGTCAGATGCCTGCCTTGTGGCAAAGAACCAATGAGAAGTTAGCTGGTAGTGCTATGCTTTACAGCTCTGGGTGTGCTTTATGGACAAGTGCATAGCAATGACATGCAGAGCATAGCAACCACCCTGGGGGGGGGGGGGCTATGGGCCATAACAACCAGTTGGCCAATCAACACAGGCAAGTCCTCCAAGCCTGGAGCCACACCAATCCTGAGCCTGTGTGTACCCCTAGACACTCCCCTTACGCTGCCCTATAAGATCTCAGTCCTGTGGCTTCTCAGAGTCTTTCCCCTGCCATCTGCCATGGTGGGTGGATGAAAGGCCCAAGCTAATGGGGTTAGCTCGTTAAACAACTCCAATAAAGCTGTCTGCATCAAGTTTTTGCCTCTGCCTGGTGATTGGGGTTGCTGCAGTCCTGGGCAGAGATCCTGGGGGCCTGAGCTTCCAGGGGTCTTTCACATGTTGAGGGAAACAATTACTGTCTGAAGTACACAGGGCAGAGCCTTCACAGAAGGAAGGAAGTACAAAGCACAGGATGGTGCTACCATGAAAGTCACAGCATGGGGACTGAAAATCATGTTCACTGCCTGTTTCATTTTCCATCGAATTTTACTTGATTTTCTTTTTTGAGACAAGATGTCTTAGTTAGGGTTCTATGGCTGTGAAGAAACTCTAGGAGCATAGCAACTCTTAGGAAATCATTTAATTAGGACTGGCTTAAAATTCAGAGGTTTAGTCCATTGCCATTGTGGAAGGAAGCAGGCAGACATGGTTCCAGAGAAGTAGCTGAGAGTTCAACAACCAGATTGGCAGGTAGTAGAAGAGAAAATGACAACGAGCCTGGCTTGAGCTTCTGAAATCCCAAAATCCAGACCCCCTTGATACTCTTCACTTTCTCCAACAAGGTCACACCTACTCCAACAAGATCACACCTCTGATAATGCCACTCCCTATGTGTCTATGAGGGCCATTTTCATGCAAACCACCACACAAAGTCTCTCTATGTAGTCCTGGAACTTGCTATGTAGGCCAGACTGGCCTCAAACTCACAGAGATGCTCCGGCTTCTGTCCCTAAATACTGGGGTGTGTGGCGCCATGCCCGACTCAAAGTTGTCTACTTTAAGATGTGGTGATCTTGGGGAGATAGGTCAGTGATAAAAAGCACAAGCACTCTTTAGGAGGACCTGAGTTCAGTTCCCCGCCTCCACGTGGGGAGACTCTCAACAGCCTGCTCTAGGGCATTTGACATCTTCCTCTGGTCTCCAGAGGAACTACAGAGACCTGCTAATGCCCTCATACAGACATGGGCATATACAAATAATTTTAAAACAACTTTTTAAAAGAAAAGCGCAAGATGATATTCGTTCTTTTATGGAATACAACACAGTAAATTCTTAAACAGAAGAAACAGTCGAATACTGTGAAACCAGAAGACTTTGATACCTCCTCCCATTCTCAGCAAAGGGATTCTAAAGATGCCTCCGCACTCCTAAGATCCACCCCTTCTCTTCACAGCCTGGAACCTCACAGCTGAACAGTCCTAGAAAAAGGCCTCCTTCAACTATGACAGGTAAGCAAAGACAAGCTAACCCCAGACTTGAGAGCCTGGAGCAGGAAAATCTCGAGTTCAAGACTGACCTGGACATAGCAAGCAAAAGAACTTATCCAAGCAGGAAAGTAGCATCTAGGCCACCTTCACCCCAGGAGCACCAGGAGCAAAGGCCCCACCCTTTCCCCCAAATCCTAGGAAGCACTGTGCAGCAAAACCTTCCTCTGCCCATCTCTCACACACTATAATTCCATTTAAAATTTGTGATTTGTGTCTCCACCAAGCCTCCAATATCTTACAGACAAAATTATATCTCTCATATAGGTTAGGGCTAATAACCTAAAGTCATCAAAAAACATGAAGCAAGAAAACAAGAAGGCTTTGCTTGTCCTCGAGTTTAAGGACATTTTTTGTAATATCCACAAAGTTAAGAGTGAAATTTAAAAGTTTTAAATTATTTTTCCCTACCTAATATGTCCAAAGCCATGAAACATAGCAGATCCTTAGAACTCACAAGACCTAGGATTGTAGAAACTGAAAGCATACTTACTCTCTGCAGAAGGACCCTCATTCTACGTTAGCTTAGCGCCACCAAGTGGACTCGGTGGGAAGTTGCTCTTGGGAGTGTTTTGTATCTTTACCTTGTAGCCATTTTGCCCTCCTCCCCATTTAATTGCCTAGAGGCATATAGAAAATGGATGGAGTAAATTCGGGAAAATCTTGACTTTTAGTTTCACATTCCATATGGTAATAATAAAAGAAATTGGCTCACATTTTCTGCAAAATTTGATGAAGCAGATTGTCATTGTCAACAAATTCTATTAAAAATTGTTCTGTCTCCAACACTTGTGATGAAAACATGACTGTGGGAGTTCAGCGGGGCCGGGTCTGTGCAATTGTGAATACTAAGCCACTGAGTGCACGGAGGACTTTATTAAAAATTTCTTAAGATTATAAAAATATTATTTGTCCCCAAAAGGCTGACTGAATGCCATATTCCCTTTGGGGGTAAGTAAATAGATAATTATAAAATACTGACGATGCTAATACCTGCTCTCTGAAACACAACATTTTCAGGACCAAAAAAGACAGTGACCCTCTTCTGTCTGTGCTCAATGTAATGTCCATCTGAGAGCCCTAATGTAAAGAAAATGCTTTAGGTTTATGATGGGGAATGTACTGTGTATGTTTATCTTATTGATTGTTAAATAAAATACTGTTTGGCCAATGAGACAGCAAGTTAGAGGGGACTAGGAGTCAAAGAGGATTCTGGGAAATGTAGTAGAGAAGTGTGATCCAGGCAAGAAGTGAACATAGCAAGGAGACTCATATTTAAGCGAAGGAGCAACAGGAAGCGCTCTCTTTTCCCCTCCGCTCCTGCTCTAGCGGCACAATGTGATCCACCGGCAAGGAGGGACGCCAGTAAGGCGTCCGATAAGATAAGTCTTATAAAATATATAGATTTATGATAATTAAGACTGAGCTAACAGATGAGAAATCCTAGTCATTGCCCAAGCAGCATTGTACCTAATACAAGTTTCTGTGTATTCATTTGGGCCTAACTCGGGCAGGCAGCTGGCGTAAAGCTCCCACATGGCAGTAGGGCTCGGCAGCCTTTGGTGGAATGATTTATCATAACAGGTTTATGTAAGTGGGATTCCACAGCATTTGTCCTCTGTGTGCACCTTGTGAGACTGTTCTGGGCCAGCTTCTTCCTGGTCAGCCAGAGAATCTTGAGGTTCATCTACGCTAGAGAATACAGGTTTTACCAGCTTGCTTTATGGCTCTGTAATATTCCCTTGCAGGAATTAATATTCAGTCTGTTGTGTATTGATGCTTTGCTACTGCCAATGTGAATGTATTTTGAATAATGCTGCTAAGAACATCTTCAGACACATGACATTGTGCTACTTAACACAAATATTTCACATAGGTATAAAAGAGTAGGAAGCTGTCAAGGGATACATGTTTTCAATTTTTCCAGCTAATGCTAGTAGTGCATAAATTCACACTTCCTACCAGTGATGTGCGAGCCCCAGGGAGGCCATTCCCTGCCCAGCATTGGTATTTCTGGCTTTCTTCTTCAATTTTTAATGATACAACATATTTATTTTAAGGTCTTAATAGGAAAAATATTGCTGTACATTCTCAATAAAAATAATATTGGATAATAGAAGATTCAATTGAAAATATATTCAATACATTTAAGATACTTTTTATGTCATATGGTTGATTTAAAATGTCCAATATCTCAGTAGTAGACTACTTTATTTCCAGAAAAACAGATCATATGCAAATACTATATTAGTACTGATATTTCATTTTTATTTTCATTTGCATTTCAGATATCAGTGTTGGTGGTTTGAATAGGAATGGCCCCCATGGGCTCAAATATTTGAATGTTTAGTCAGTAGGAAGTAGTACTACTTGAGAGAAACTAGGAGGTGTAGTCTTGTTGGAGGAAGTGTATCACTGGGGGGTGGGTTTTGGGGTTTCAGAAGCCTAAGCCAGGCCCAGTGACTCCCTCTCTTTGCCTGCTGGCCCTCACCTTGCTAGCAGAGTCATTCCTTCACTGGCATTAGAGGCTACTTCCTTGGGATTCCAGCTTATACTGAAAACCAGATAAGACACCCAACCTTATGGACTGAGAAACTACTGGATTCTTGGAGTTTCCATTCACAAGCTGTTATTAGGTTAGCTGAGCTGTAGCCTGTAAGTCATTCTAATAAACCCACTTTCTATATATATAAAGAGATTCTTTCTATAAATTTTGTTACTCTCGAGAACTCTGACTAATATTAGTTATATGTTTGAAGACCCAATTTTTGGTTTTTGGTTTTTCTTTCAGTTAAATGATTATAATCCATCTGGAATTCAAGTGACTTGTGATATGAGGTAGTGAATCTTTGGCTCACCATCAGTTTGAAAACAAGGATCCTCTTCCCAATTATTCAGTATCTTCACTTTTATATGAACCTTAAGTGTAGAAGAGATTTGCTTCCAAAAATCACTGTCTTTTTTTCACCAATCTGTGGTATACACTGTCTTTACCATGTGGTCATGAAAGTGAGTCTTGACATGGTCATCTATCTTGGTTTTTATGAAGAATCTCGGCTGAGCTAGTAATGCTTCATACTTTCAAACCAAGATTATAATCAGTATGTGCAGTACCCTTAAAAAGGAAAAATATTACATAGACTGGATTACACTGAAACTGTAGGCCAACTTGAACAGAATTGCTGCCTTTACGGTAGAACATTCCCATCCCTTCTCCTGATGTATTTCTCCACTTAATTATGTTGAATGTCCCTGCTACAATTTTATGGCCATCTCTGTTGCAGATCAACACATTTTTTATGTTCTCTTTAAGATCTTGGCTTTTTCTTTAACCTTCTGACAAATGGCAACTTCTGTTTGGGTTTTTTTATTCTTTTCATTTTCTTACTGGTTATAGAGGGTATATAGAAGTATGACTGAAGCAGTATGGTGCATGACTTGAATCTTAGCACCTGGGAGGTAGAGGCAGGTGGATCTCTGTGAATTTGAGACCAATCTGGTCTACAAGAGCTAGTTCCAGGACAGGCTCCAAAAGCTACACAGAGAAACACTGTCTCGGAAAAAAAAAAAAAAGTATGATTGATTTCTACACATGAATAGTCTAGCTAAATATTATGTACATTAATTCTAATAATTTCCCTAGGAATAATTAATTTAGCTATTCATCTTTAAAGTATGAGATCATATTGTTGGCAGATGATGACTGATTCTTGTCTTTCTGCCCATCATATTTTTTTTACATTTTAATGCTATAGCTTGACTCTAGAATTTTCTGCAAAAGTCCATGTGTTAAAGGCTAGTACCCCTTCTCAGCACTATTGGCAGGCATAAATTTTCAAAGGCAGAGCCTAGTACTCAACTCTTCCCAGGCTTGTCTTAGCAAGGTGGTGGAAGCCCACTGTCTTCCCCGCCCTTCCCTGGTGACTTTGTTCTGATGTGCAGTATCAAAGAGATCCAGGGTGACACTCCAATTAGTCATTGACTGGAATTTCCAAAACTCTGCAGTAAACCTTTTAATTGACTCTCTCAGGCATCCATACCACTAAGAGAAATCTGGAAAACATGTTAAATAAACCAGCTAGACCCTCCAATGTGAAGTCCTCTATGTGTCACACAAACAAGCCAAGTTCCCTTACTTCTAAATTTATTGGAGACTTTTCTAAGTTTTTCCATTAGAGATGGTACCTGTTTGGTTGAATTTTGAGACACCAATGTCAGATTAAGGAAGTTCTTCCTAATGTTTCTTAGGAGTGTTTTTTTTTTTAAAACTATTGTGACATGATGAATAACATTACTGTCCCTTTGACATCTACAATGCTGTTTTTGCATCTTTGGTGTTTCTTAGGCTAATAAAATTCCCAAAATGATAGACATTCTAATGTAAAAGCAATTTTACATTCCCAAAAGAAACTTCAGCCTGATAGGACGCACTATGCCTATTACAAATGGATATATAGATATAATGTTCTTTTCTTAAACCTTTGCATATGATTTGAGGGAGGTAGATACACTTCCTGATACTGTTCTTATGAGTTCAGATAGGGAAGCCAAGTGAGCACTGTGAGTAAGGTTTTCATGCCTAGAAGCTGTCATGAGTAAGTGTAAACTTCCCAATTTGTACCTTTTAGCTGACATGACTGTGATCTGAGAGAACACAAGATACAGCGATTTTCAGAAGAAAAGACAGAAAACAGTCTTGTGAATACTTTACAACTTGAATTAAGTGTACTCTGGAAGTGAAAACTACAGACCACGATCTCTTTGGTGGCAAA
The DNA here is from genome assembly GCF_003668045.3 of Cricetulus griseus. Taxonomy (NCBI): domain Eukaryota; kingdom Metazoa; phylum Chordata; class Mammalia; order Rodentia; family Cricetidae; genus Cricetulus; species Cricetulus griseus. Next base: position 154,012,434 of record NC_048595.1, read on the forward strand.
TTCTAGCAAATACTCATGCAATAAAGTATTCTAACCTAATGCAAAAAAAATGGAGAAGCCATCATTTTTGCCTAATAATAATTTTCAATTTCTTCCTTCACTTTAAAATGAAATCATTGGGATTCTATTGGAAAACTTGTCTTCTCCAAGATTTATGGGTTTATTATACCCATATATATAAGAATAATGTATCCATATATATCCATTTGTATAAAATGTCAACCTGAAAAAATAAAATAAGTAAAATAACAAAATAAAGTTCCAATTTGCTATATTCTGATTTGTAGAGGTGAGTCAGTAGATTTAAACCATACATCAGTTGAGAGGATTATAAAATGGCAGGAATACTAAGAAACAGGACTAGTGGGGACCAACTTTAAGGTGCCATTAATAACATTTCTGAATAAAATACTCTTCCTGTATTACCTTTCTTAATTTTTGTTTTGAATATTATAATATAATTACAACATTTGTCTCTTGTCTTTCTTCCCTCCAAACCTTCAAATATACACCAGGGACAGAATGCCATGATTGGAATCAGAAATGTTTACAGTAAGTATATTACAGCAACATACCTAAATTAATTTGAAATCCATTAATATTAGTGTGTTTTCAATTATTGGTGATAAGTAATACCCTATAGTTAGGTTGCTTTAGTTTATACAGAAGAGTATAACAAAATAACATAATCAGGATATCTTATAAACAACAGGAATGTGTTTCTCAAAGTTCTGAACTCTAGAACATCCAAGACAGAACATGGCAGTATGTGGTGAGGGCTGCTTCTTGGCCTTAGTGCTGCTTTCTCACTACATCTAAACATAGTAGATAGGAAGGACAGCTCACTGGGGTCTCTTTTTAAGAGAACTCATCCCACTCATAATGGCTTCCATGTATTGATCCTCTCCACTCCCATAACATCAAATTTTGGAAAGACACAAATATGCAAAGAAGTGAATATATAAACCATTCTACAGATGTAGAAAAAAAAGGAGTGATCCTACACTTATATGATTCAGTCACAGGTTCTAAATGTTTCCCTGTGATTGGAAAAACAGTTTAAAAACCAACAACATAAAACCATGGTCATAAGATGTTTGAAGGAGACAATGTTCACTTTAGAGGTTATAAATAAATCTGTCCTATAAATATCCATATTCTACTGCATGTTCCCCATGGACAAAGTTTCTTTTTATTGATAGTATAACAGTGAGCAGTATTTTTTTTTATCAGTTTGAGGACTTAATGGCATTCCCTACCACTCCACCAAGCATTGTCCATTAGAAAGGAGAGGACCTAAGTGCCTCCGCTTCATGAAAACACAAGATTCCATCAGCTCCGTCCAGGAGTGACCTTCTTAAAAAGAAAAGTGTGAGATGAACTACTGCCACCAAATGTGCTTCTCAGAAATGTCAGGGAGGGCTTAACGAGCTTTGAGATTATGGACCTATTTAGTCAACTCTCCATCTTCTCTCTGAGATGTATACTCCCCAGCCAGTTAGATCTGGAAGGTATACTAAACTATATTCTTCAAAGATATAGACCCTAGCAGTCTCTTGTTGAAACTGTTACTTACGAAATTCTAATATAAAACTGCTCTGAAAATTTTTCAAGACAAAGTGTTTTAGCCACATTATTCGGGATTTTTTAATTGTGGTATAGACAATGCAAATAATTTTTCCACAATTTTTTTTCTTTTTTTATTTGAGTTACAAACACAATTGAATTACATGAAAATCCCAGTTCCCTTCTCCCTCCCCTCCTCCCCACCACCCCCAACTAAAATCCTACCTATCGAATATCCTTTCTTCTAATCTATACCTGATTCAACCTTTCTGCTCCCTCATGACCTCTGCATCCTTCCTCTTCTTCCCTTCTCATTCTCGTATCTCCCTCTGCCCTCTTCCCATGCTCTCAATTGGACAATGCAAATAATTTTAAAATATTTTTGTGATATTAATATACCAGTGGGCAAATTCATTATAGATAATGTGGATATGCATAAAGGAGATAATTAAATGTCCTTAGTGACACAGACAAGGTCAACTATTTATATATTTGTTGACTTTGTTTATGGGACAGTATCTCACAATACATCTCACTCAGCCTACCCAGTTGTTAGACTATAGGTATACACCACCAGGCCCAGAAAAAGCCAGGTATTTTATTTATTTTCAAATAGAATGCACATTATCATAAATATTCAATATAAATAAATACCAAATTATAAAAAATTCATTAACTAAGGTACAACTCATAATATCTCATAAACAACCATTAATCTGTTTCATCTCCTATTAATTTCTCTGTTCTTGACACTCCATATTATTGGAATCACAAAATACATGTGTTTTCTGACAGGCTTTTTTCCCTTGCAGGGTTAATTCATACTGTAGTACAAACATACTGTAGTATTTACAAGCACTTAATTCCATTTTACATGGAATCATACTCCTGAGTAAGAATATGACACATTGTATTATCTATCCATCAGAAATATATCTTGTCATGGTCTTCATCAAACCTCTCCCCTCAGAATTCAGGGAGCTATATGAAGAGGTGGAAAGATAGTAAGAGCCAGGGGGATAGATGAATCCAAGGAAACATTGTCTTCTAGACACAACAGAACTGATGCACATATGAACTCACAGAAACTGTGGCAGCATGCGCAGGACCTGCACAAGTTCAAGCCAGATGGGGTCTCAGCACTGAGAGGGGGAAGTGGACACAGGCTCCCATTCCTAAGAAACTATCTTCAATTGACCTCTGCTTGCAAAGAAAAGACATTTTCTCACAGGAGTCTCACTGGGTACAGCAATAAATGGTCAACACTAAAAGAACTCATGAATAAAGTAAAAAGATAATCTACAAAAAGTTGGAGAAATGCTTATAATATATTCATCTGGCAAAGGATTTGTATATAAAGTATATGAAGTATTTTAAAAGCTTAACAGCAAACAAAATAGATTATCCAATTAAAAGTGGGCAAATTATGGACATAACCATTCATCAAGAGAAGAAATTCAACCAGCAAAAATTTATTAGAAAAATGTTCAGTATCTGTCATGTTAGAACTTGATTGAAACTTGAATTAAGATGCACTGAGGGTATTGAATGAGGCACACCTTTAGGTTGTCTGCAATAATATTTTCAGAGAGGATTAAGAGAAAGTGTAAGACACTCCCTGAATGTGATGGCATCATCCCATGAACTGGGATCCTAAATATTCAGTTTACTATTCAACTAAAAGGAAAAAGAATAAATTAAAGACATGTTAAACACTAGCATTCATCTCTAAGAAGCAATATGGCAAATCATAAGCTTCTAGCATTGTGCCTTTGAGGTAAACTCAAATGGTAAACTATATCCCCTCAACCTATGAGCACAAATAAACTCTTCTTTAAAAGTTATTTTTGTCTGATATTTTGTCACAGTGATAATAAAAGTAACTAATACTTGGAACTGGTACAAAGAGTGGGGTTTCAGCTATTAAAAACCTGACCACGTGTTTCATAGGCCTTTGAAATGGTTCTCAGGATAAATATGAAAAATGTATTCACAAACCTTTCTGCTCCATTACTGCTTGTGCCACCAAAGACAAAACTCAAGGAACAAATGTGGTCTGAAACTGAGTCTTCCTTCATTTTAATTCTAAACTCAACTTGAACAAGCCGGACTTCTGAAATTCCAGGGAGATAAATGAAAGTTGTGCACAGAGTATGCGTTAGATCTGTGAATAGAAGATAGGGACACCAGAATTCCCTTGAATTGTTTTTCATTTCAGTGTAAACATAAATATTAACATGTGTTCTCTTTGCCTTCTAAACCCTATTTAGTTAAAAGAAAAGGAAGCCTGGGCTGAAAAGATGGTTCAGCAATTAAGAGTACATGCTGGTCTTCAAGAAGATTTAAGTTTCTTTCCCAGACCCCACATCAGAAAATTCACAACCACTTTGAATTACAATGTCAAGGAATCTGATGCCTTCTGGTATCCTTTAGCACCACCCCCACACAATGGAAATTTGCAAAGGGACACATATATACACACAAACATACATATATACACATATATGAAAAATAACTTAACAAAAGGAAGAATAAATTAGGACAAAAATTAATAGAGACTAAAATAGCAATACATGGGGCCAATTAAAGAAACTTTGGCTCCTTGTAAAGATAAGATTGATATACCCTAAGCCAAATTAACTGAAGGAGACAGAAGACTTAAGTTAGTAAAATTAGAGATGAAAGGACATCATTAAAACAAACTTCGATGAAATTTATTGCATCACTAGTGAACACTTTAAAAACATAGATTCTTAGAGGATATGCCTGGGGGCTAGAACCCCAGGTCAGACTCTTGCCCATGGACTACCCTGACTCCCTCAGTATCTGGCCATCCTATTCCCAACTCTTCTCCTCCTCGCCATATACAGACCCACAGTTCCAACCAAATCCTCTTGTTCCTCCAGAGGCCAGGCCTAATGCATAACCCATGCAGAGTACCCTATGCAGGACCAGAGGGCACATCCCCAACTCAGACTGAGACCCCCTACTTGACCAGAGGCCAGCTGGACATCAGAGGTCCAGCCGCCAACTCAGGTAGAAACTCAATCACAAGCCACTCTAGCCAAAAGATCATAGTGGAAACAAACCAAGAAATAAAACACCAATTCAACAAAGATAAACTCAGAAATCAATAATCACCCCAAACCTGGATGCCCAGTCACCAGCATAAGAACACAACCAATAATAGCAAAGGCAATAACTCCCTACCAGAACCCAGCTATGCTACTACAGCAAGTCCTGAATATTCCAACACAGCTGAAGCACAAGAAAACAATCTTAAAATCAACTTTATGAAGATGATAGAGGTCCTTAAAGAGAAAATGAATAAATCCCTTAAATAAATCAAGGAAAACACAAACGAACAATTAGAGGAAATGAATAAATCCCTTAAAGAACTAGATGAAAAGACAAACAAAATATAAAGGAAATGAATAAATTCCTTAAAGAAATCCAAAAAATGGGGGCTGGAGAGATGGCTCAGTGGTTAAGAGCACTGACTCTTCTTCCAGAGGTCCTGAGTTCAATTCTCAGCAACCACATGGTGGCTTACAACCACCTTGAATGAGATCTGGTGCCCTCTGCTGGCATGCAGGCAGAAGACTGTATACATAATAAATAAATAAAATCTTTAAAAAAAAGAAAGAAAGAAAGAAATCCAAAAAATGATAACCAGTTGAAGGAAACAAATAAAACTGTTGAACACCTGAAAATGGGAATAGAAGCAATAGAGAAACACAAATGTGAAATTTTGGACATGGTAAATCTAAGTAAGGAAACAGGAAGTACAGTGCAAGCATCGCCAACAGAATATAAGAGATGGAAGAAAGAATTCCAGGCGTTGAAGATACAATAGAAGAAATAGATAAATTATTCAAAGAAAATGTTACATCTAAAAACTTCCTGACACAAAACATCCAGGAAATCTGGTGAATTATGGAAAGACCAAACCTAAGAACAATAGGAATAGAATAAGGAGAAGAATCCAAGATCAAAAACCCAGGAAATATTTTAAACAAAATCATAGAAGAAAAATTTCCTTACCTAAAGAAAGAGGTGCCTATTAAAGTTCAAGAAGCATACATAACACCAAATAGATTGGACCAGAAAAGAAAGTCTCCTCACCACATATAATCAAAACACTAAACATACAGAAGAAAGAATGTTAAAAGGTGCAAGAGAAAAAAAGTCGAGTATCATATAAAGGCAGACATAATCACACCTGAATTCTCAGTGAAGACTATAAGCCAAAAGGGCTTGGATGTCCTGAAAACTCTAAGGAACCACAGATGCCTTGGAAACTACTATACCCAGCAAAATTTTCCATCACCATAGATGAAGAAAACAAGATATTCCATGATAAAGTCAAACTTAAACAATATCTATCCACAAATTCATCCCTACAAAAGGTACTATAAGGAAAACTCTAATCAAAGAAGGTTAGCTTCATCAACAAAAATACAGGAAATAAATAAATTTATATGGAAAAACAAACAAACAAAAACCTAGGATAGCTAAAACAATCCTGTTGGTGATACCTACTTCTGGAGGTGTCACCATCCCTGATTTCAAGCTGTACTACAGAACTTTAGTAATAAAAAACCTCATGGTATTGATATAAAACATACAGGTTAATCAATGGAATCAAACCAAAGACCCAGATGTAAATACACATACCTATAGACACCTGATATTTGGTAAAGAAGCCAGAAATGTGCAATGGAAAAAAGAAAGCTTATTAAATGGTGCTGGTCTATCTGGGTATCAGCATCTAGAGGAATGCAAATAAATTCATATCTATTACTCTTCACAAAACTCAAGTCCAAGTGGATCAAAGATCTTAACCTAAATACAGATACACTGAACCTGATAGAAAAGAAAGTGGGAAAGAGGCTTGAAAACATTGTCACAGGGTAAAACTTCCTAAACAGAACACCAATCACAAGGGCACTAGGATCAATAGTCAATAAATGGGACCTCATGAAACTGAAAAGTTTTGTAAGGCAAAGAACACTGTCAATAGGACAAAACGGCAGCCTACAAAATGGGAAAAGATTGTTCACCAACCCCACATTTGACAGAGGGCTAATATCCAAAATATATAAAGAACTCAACAAACTAGATGTCAACAAACCAAATAATCCAATTTAAAAATAGTATACCAATCTAAACAGAGATTTCTCAACAGAGGAATTTCAAATGTCTGAAGAACACTTGAAAAATGTTCAGCATCCTTAGCCATTAGGAAAATGCAAATCAAAACTACTTTGAGAATTCATCTTAGACCTGTCAGAATGGCAAGATCAAAAACACAAGTGGCACCTCTGCTGGAGAGGATGTGGAGAAAGGGGAACACTCTTCCATTACTGGTGGGAGTGCAAACTTGTATGGCCACTATGGAAATCAAAACCCAGCTATACTGATCTTGAGTATATACCCAAAGAACTCTTCATCCTACAATAAGGACATTTGTTCAACTATGTTCACTGCTGCTCTATTCATAATCGCCAGAAACTAGAAATAACTTAGATGTCTATCAACAGAATAATGGATAAAGAAAATGTGGTACACTTACACAATGGAATATTACTCAGGTATTAAACACAATGACATCATGAAATTTTCAGGCAAATGGATAAAAGTAGAAAAAAATCATCCTAATTGAGGTAATCTAGACCAAGAAAGACAAACGTAGTATGTACTCACTTAAAGTGGATATTAGCTGTTAAGCATGTTACAATCCACAGACACAGAGAGGCTAAGTAATGAGGGGTCAAGGGGGATGCATGCATCTCTCTGGGAAGGAAAAATAGAATAGAATTTGTGGGTGAACTGGAGGTGAGGTAGGGATAGGAACAGGAGGGATCAGGTGGGGTGGGGGATGGAGGAAGAGAGTACTGGGATAGACAACTAGAACTGGGAACGCTGAAGGCAATGTAGAAACATATTCCAGTGGAATCTCCCTGGAATTTTCAAGTGACCCCAGTGAAAACTCCTAGTAATGGAGGATATTGAGTCTAAACTGGCCATCTTCCATAACCAGGTAAGGCTTCCAGCAGTGGGACTAGACACAAAACCTTTGACTTACAATCTCGTCTGCCTCCAAGATGTGCTGGGGTAAAGGTAAAGGTGGCACAGAACTTATGGGAGTAGTCAACTGGTCCAACTTGAAGCTCATGCCATGAGAGGGAGCCCAGGCATGACACTGCCTACATCGCCAGGAACCAGAAGCTGGATGGCTAAGAGACCGAAGGTAGAACCAAACAGGACTGGAAAGAATTCAATGAAACGATTCCTAATGATATTCTGCGGAACTCACACATCAGTGCCTAGCCCAGTTGTCATCAGAGAGGTGTCATCCAGCCACTGATGGGAGCAGATAAAAGACCCACAACCAAACATTAGGCTGAACAAGGGGAACCGCACAGAAGAGGGGGTAAGAATTGTAGGAGCCAAAGGGGTCAAAGAACACTACGAGAACATACCCACACAATCAACTAAGCAGAACTCATAGGGACTCACAGAGATTGGAGAGATAATCAGGAAGCCTATAGGGGTCTACCCTAGGTTCCCTGCATATACATTATGGTTGTATAGCTGTGTTCTTGTGGGATTCCTAACAGTGTTAGTGGGATTGCCTCTGACTCATTTGCCTGCTCTTGAAACCCTTTTCCTCCTGCTGAGTTGTCTCTTCCAGTCCTGATATAAGGGGTTGTGTCTAGTCTTATTGTAATATGCTCTGTCATGTTTGGTTGATATTGGGAGGTCTGTTCTTTTTTGAAGGGAAAAGGAGGAACAGTGGATCTTGGGGAGAGGGGAGATAGAGGGGAGACTGGCAAGAATGGAGGGAAATTGCAGTCGGGGTGTAATGTATGAGAGAACAATAAAGAAAAAAAAAGACTAACCAATAAATATGAACTAATTGAAAAAAAAAGCAAGACAGATTCCAAAAAGCTAGAGTGACAGAGATGAAAGTGCCTCTCTGCCCCTGAACAAATGGGGAGTATGGGGGGGAGGGAGGGAGAAGGAAGAGGAGGGGGAAGGAGAACATGAAGGATCAGGAAGAATGAGTGGGGAGAGGAATAGAATAGAGCAAGAAAAGAGACATATCAATAGAGAGAGCCACTATAGGTTTAAAGAGAAAGCTGGCACTAGGAAATTATACAGAGATCCAAAAGGATGACCCCACCAGGAACCTATGAGAATGATGACTACCCTAAATGCCATCCTAGAGCCTGCATCCAGTAGCTGATGGAAGCAGAATCAGAGATCCACAGCCAAGCACTGAGCCAAACTCCTGGAATCCAGTTTCAGAGAGGGAGGAGTGATGAACAAAGGGGTCAAGACCACGCTGGGAAAACCCACAGAAACACCTGACCTGAGCAAGTGGGAACTTATGGACTCCAGTCTGACAGCTGAGGAAACAACATAGGACCAAACCAGACCCCCTGAATGTGGGTGTCAGTTAGGATCACTGGGCAGTCTATGGGGCCTCTGGAAGTGGAACCTGGATGTATCCCTAGTGCACAAACAGACTTTGGGAGCCCATTACTCTCGTAGCCTAGATACACAGGGGAGGGCCTAGGCCCTGCCCCAAATGACTTGATAGACCCATGATCCCTCATGGAAGGCCTCACTCTCCCTGGGGAATGGATGGGGGATGAGATGGGGGGTCGTTGGGGGGTATTGGAGGATGGGAGGGAGAGGAAACTGGGATTGATTTGTAAAATAAGATTGCTTCTAATTTAAGTAAAAAATTATATACATATATACAGATAGATAGATAGATAGATAGATAGATAGACAGATATCAGGCAAATAAAAACTCTTTAAGAATTAGTTCTTAGAAGAGAAGTTTTTACATAACCTTAGGCATTTAGGGCATTGTAACTTTGAAATTCTGACAGTTTGACTAAGTCTAAACTGAATGTATATACAGCAACACATGTCATGGTTGGTTTCTAACTTGGGACTTTGAGAAAACAACTAAATACATGCTAGGGATAATTAAATCCATGTTTCATATTTTAAAAAAAGAAAGTACCCCTCTGTCTCTCTCTGCCTCTATCTCTGTCTCTGTCTGTCTCTCCCTCCCTCTCTCCTCTTCCTCCCTCCCTCTTTCCCTCTCTCTCCCTGTCTTCTGGTCTCCCCTCCTCCTTCCCTCCCTCCCTCCCTCTCCCTCTCCTTTCTCTTTCTTTGGTTCTCTCTCTTTCTTCCTTGTGTTTGAGACCAAATCCATGACCTCATGCATGTTTGGCAAGTATCTTATCATAGAATTACATCCCAGTCCCAGATTCTTGTTACCTACTCTCAGAATTGTAGGAATGTTACTTTAACTATGTAAAGATAGTTTGTGCTAGTCACATTTGTTTATGATTCATTTGTTTATGATTTGTTTATGATTCAAGACCTAAGGCACCTGATTGGTCTAATAAAAAGCTGAATGGCCAATAGTTATGCAGTAGAGGGTGGGAGGTAGCTGGCAGGCAGAGAGAATAAGTAGGAAGAGGAATCTAGGCTCAAGAGCAGGAGAGGATGAGAGAACAAGGGAGACAGAGCAGAAGATACCTGGGGCTAGCCAGGCAGGCAGCCACCAGCATGCCAGATGCAAAGTAGGACATATGGAATGAAAGAAAGGTAAAAAGCCATGAGGCAAAATGTAGATGAAGAGAAACAGGTTAAGTTATCAGAGCTAGTGGGACAAGCATAAGATAAGGGCCGAGCATTCATAACTAATAATAAGACTCCATATCATGATTCGAGCTGGTTGGTGGCCCAAAAGAAAGCCTGCTACACAGATTAACAAAGTATCACTTCTGCTATTGTTATTAGTCTAATAAACCAACTATAGTTCAATATGTTGGGGGAACAACCAGGGCTGTGAACAAAAGGTTTATTGGGGCTGTTGTGGTGAGCAGAATTGGTCCCCTCTAAGATACCAGATCCTAATTTCTTAGACCTTCAAATATTTCCACAAATGACAAGGTCTTTGCACATGTGATTAATTGAAGGCACATTTTGGCAGAGATGTTCCAAATGTTACTATATCAACATTACAGAAGCACACTTCAGACACAAAATATAAGGTGAAATAATTATAGAGAACAGAGCACTTGAAGACGGAACTGTGAACCAGTAAACTCTAGCAAAAAGGAGCAGGAAATGACAATACACAGACACTCCCCTTGAACATCCAAACCAGTGTTAGCTGTCAGCTTCCTGGCTTTGCCTAGTAATTCTTATTTCATTCAGAGTTCTGGCCTCCAGAACCATGCCTATTGAATGGGTTTCAGGTGTTTAAGTCATTGGGTTTGTGGTATTTTGTATAGCAGCTGCAGGCAACTAAAAATGAGCATCCTAGAGGCTGGTAATATCCCTCCTAAGAGACACTTGAAGCAGCTACTGTGCAATTCCATTTTAATCTCCAGAGTCATGCTCTGACTGAGTCATTAGTCCAAAACTATAGCTTGCATATGTTTTTCAGCTATTAGAGGTAAAAACTGCTTGTCAAACATGAAATGAATACTCTAGATGCCAAGCAATAAATATAACCAGCCAGCTGAATATATTTAATTTGGCCTAGCACTCAGTAATGTAGAGTAAAACATAATAGTCCTAAACTCATGAGTGACAGGACACAATCCATTCTGCTTCCCTTAATAGTGGTGTGTTATAGGCCGTGGTTGCTTGATATATACCAAATAGCTGGCTAGGAATAAATCCAAGATGAGCAGTGTTCTGATCATCTGGGATTCAGGTAGCATCATTTGGGCTCATTTTCTCTAAAGTTAGCTGTAGTTTTTCATCTAGAGCAGTTTTGTATACTGGTATTTCTTCTGTGACACTTCTCCAGAGCAGAGCTGTAACAACTTGGCTGGGGAAACCTTCCCCTGCAGAAGCAAAGTTGTTACATTTGCACTGGAGAAACCTTTCCCCGAGCAGAGCTGTAAACTGCTATGCTTAGAGTGACTTTGTGGTATTCCTTGGTTCCAGAGTGCCTGGATATCTTTCCAGCCAAGGTGCAATGCTTGCACCCATTCTCACTATACCCGACTCCACCCCACGCCACCCCACCCCACATCTGCTTCCCAGCTCCAGTCCACCTATAAAATCTATTCTTTTTAAAAAGTCAGCCCTGGCCTCCATACCAAAATGCTACAGACCAGGAAACCTTTAAACACAAAGGTTAATTTCCCTCTCTGGAGTTCAGCACTCCTAGAGTGAGACACTGTCAAGGCTGACTTCTCCTGAGTGCTTTCTTCTTGGCCTTCTCTGTGCCTGGGTGCGTTTCTGTGGCACATCCCCTGTCTCCTATGAGAACTTGAGTCCTTTTGGATGAGAACCTCATACTGTCTCTTCACTCCTTTTTAGCGCTTCAACCAACATTTGTTTAGAAGTACTTAAGGTTTACCCATAACACAGCAGAGCCCAGAGTAAGGATGCAATATTCTGAAAATACCTCTTATAGTCTACTTACACTCTAGAGGGATGGGACCTGAAAGAATGGAGCTGATAAATGAGGTGGACTAAAGTCTCAGACAATAGCCAACTTTATTCAGAGCATCAGGCAATTTATACTCTGAGGGTTAAGAATCACAAATAAGGTGTTCTATCACAAGGACAAGCCATACATGGTAAACACATAGAGACACATGAATAACAGTTGAAGTACTCTCACTCCTATCCACTACACCTGGGAGGAGCAAGAAAACACATTCTAAGAACAATTCCGTGTTCTGAAGAAACTGAGGTCAAAAGACTCTTGTCTTGTTTTCTTGGAGTTTTCTCACAGGACTCCATTCTTGGACCATGTTCTGACAATAGTCTGAGAGACCAGATCTGTTGCTGGACCTCACAGGCAGGCAATAGGTTACTAATACACCATCCAGTGACTTCATGTGTAAGATTACTCTCCTGCTCTGTGTTCATCCTGTTTGTTTAACCAGTTGTGGTGGCTGGAATGAGAATGGCCCCCACATAGGCTCATATATTTGAACATTTGATCCCCAGCTGGTAGAACTGTTTAGGAGGGATTAGGAAGTATATCCTTGATGGAGGATGTGTGTCACTGGGGGAGGGGGAGCTTTATGGTTCCAAAGGCCCAGTTTCCAGCTCTGCCTCAAGTTTGTGAATCAGATATCAGCTCCTAGCTACTACTCCAGTGCCTGCCATGCCTTTCTACCTGATGCCATGTCCCCCACCACAATGGTCATGGACTCTCTAAAACTATAAGCAAGCCCCCAATTAAATGCTTCCTTGTATAAAATGCCTTGGTCATGGTGTCTCTTCTCAGCAATAGAACAGGAACAAAGACACCTACAACTAACAGAACAATGTAAAAGTCAACTCGACTTGCACTGAATTTTCCACATAATCAGCTTTTACAACCTAAGCTAAGACACAGTTGTAATCTTAAATTATGTGTTCTTCCATGTCTCTGGCCCAGAGTAATGTATGTGGTTTATGATAATTACATTCTTAAAACAGCAAATATAGGCCAAAACATAAGAATGTTGCTTGAAAAGCAATGATACTTGTTGGGAGCCGAATCTCAGGGCTTGGCATGAGATCCTAGGCCATGCTTGGCAGGCCACATAGTTAACCTTTACATATCAGCTCCTTAGAACCTCAGCTCAAGAAAAGAAACAACTTGTCTCAGTCCTCCACCCACAGGCTCAGTCACCTAGGCAACCCTTCCTGGACCTCTTACTCATGAACTCTTTACCCTGCCAAACATCCTCTTTGTGGCTTCCTAATATCCTGCCTATACCAACACCTGGTTCACAAACAACCCATTCTACCCCTCCCCATATCCTGACTACATAAACTAGCCTGAGAAAAGTTAAGTTTGCCACTTGATCAGAAATCCTGTCTTGTGGTCGTTCTTTCTGTGTCTCTTGTCCCCATTCCCTATCCCTGACTCTCTTGCCCCAGGTTGATGTCCTGCAGGTCGGGACAGATACTTATAAATATTATTTGTTATCTGGGTTACTTAATCCCTTGTAAAGCTGTGTTGAAGATTTCTGTAAAGTGTCCCTCATACCTTCCTCATGTGATGCTTTCTTTATTATTCAATAAAGACAGAGCAAAGCCTTTGTTAGGAACAGACACAAGAGAGTAGACACAAGCAGACTCACCTTTAACAACATTTATGATGTAAAACTTAAAGTGTAATTTACAAAAGAAGGGAAACAAAAGACCCCTGTGGTTTGATTGTGTCCTCCCAAAAGGACATATGCTGGAAACCTAATCCTGGTGGGGTTGGAGGTACCAAAGAAAGGCCACTCAGGCTACTCTTCAGGGAATAAATTAAAGTCTTTCTCTCTCTCTCTCTCTCTCTCTCTCTCTCTCTCTCTCTCTCTCTGTCTCTCTCTCTCATCTGTCTGTCTCTCTCTCATCTATGTATCTCTCCTCTCTCCCTTTCTCCCTCCCTCCCTCCTCCTGAATTCATTCCCACTTTACCATTCCACCCTGACTTTGACCACGTAAGAAAGACCTCACTGTGCATGAACCCTCAAACTGTAGGATATCTAAGCTTCTATAAACCAGGAGCTAAGGAATTTCTGTTCTTGATAAATTTCCCAGTTTCAGGTAGAGCAGCATAAATTGAGCTAAGACAGAACAGAAATACCATGGTACTAATATCTTCAGGTTAGAAGGAAAATTCATAGTGATACAAGAAGAAACTGGAATAAGTATTAATTTAAAATCTTTAGGATTAAAATTAAAATGAGCATCACAGTTCCAACTAAAATTGGAATCAGATTCACTTAAAACTTATAAGTCAGTAAATGGGATTTTATTTAATGTTATGAAGTAAGTACTTGAAGAATTAAGTATAGCATGAACCCACCAGCAACTACACTGGGTGTTCAGGATCCCAATGTAGCCTAAAATTTTTCTCAGGGTGAGCTTTTAAGAAAAAAAAAATCTTGAGTTGACATATCTCAGGTAGCAAGAACATTAAGCCAGAACTGAGATTTCAGAAGCCAAAAGGCAAGGTTAGTACATTTAGAGACTGTCTCAGAAGTTTATTTAGTTCACAGTTCAAGATTGGTCAGCAATACCAATTGGGCATCTAATATGGGGTATTATTGTGGATGTCATGACTAAATCACAGATATGAGAGACAGGAAGTCTGATGCAGTGAGGGGCCAACTTGCTCTGTAGAGGGCTAACTCATTCCATAAAACTAGCGCTAATGATTGCTTCTTAGGGCAGCACCCATAAAACCTAATTACTTTCCACTAAGTCCCATATCTTGCAGATCACTTTGTACATCTCCACAATGGGACCAAAGAAGGGATCTTTTTCCATACCACATGTGAGGTGGGCTTCACTCTATGGATATCTGAGAGTGTCTGTAGAAAAACAGCCCACAATGCTCACTGCTGTCACTCCCATCCAGTGTTCTCATGCTCCTGCCTCCTAAGGAGAACCTGCAGAAAGCGCTCAGGACCCAATGTCTATTGGGCTTCACCTTCCTCTGGCCTATGGCTAAGACCAGCAGGTGGTCCTGTCACAATAGATGAGGGGCAGCTTGCCTTTTCCTCTCCTTAGTCCTCTGCTGTAGGGGACACCCAAACCACAGCTCCTAGGGGCTGGTTACAGGTGTGCCCCACCATGCCCATTAGGGCGTGGTCAGGGGACCTGAGGGAGGTTTAAGAGAGGAGGCACCTGGGAACCTCTTGTTTTTCCCTGCTTCATGGGGTGCACTGCTTACTATGTTTCCTGCTGGCTGGCTAGGTGCTCTGTAAGTAAGGCATATTCCCTAATAAATATACCCTAATCTTATCTGGATGCATATTGGTGAGTCACCATTTACATCTGGTAATACTCTGCCCTATTTAGTGATTCTGAGTTTTGTCTTGTTTTATCCAATGGCTTTCTGTAAACTGTCTTTAACTTTCCCTTTTGTTTCCAAGAGCTTGGGGGAAGAGAAAGAGGGTGGACAGAGAGGAACCCTGCATATGCTGACTATGGTTTTCTGCAGGATTTAGCCAAGTCAAGGACTTATTTATCAACTCATTTATAAAAAATAATCTTGTGCCTATACAGGATGACTTTTTCTGCTTCTAAAAACTTATCTGTTTGAATCTACTGCCTATTATAACATTACATTTTTAGTATACACAAAAATAATATTTGGAAAAGTAGAGCCTAGAGATGGGAAACTGAAATCAGTACTGCTTGACCTTATGTGGCATTCCTGAGCTGAAAGTGTCAGTAAAATATTGAGAGAAAAACATTTTTTTTCTGGTGAGAGAATCTGCGATTTTTGCCAGAATTTCAAACATGTTATAAAATAGATCCCTTTAAAAGATCAAGTTCACCTTTGTGTTCTTATTCATTTAAAAAATTGATAATTCACTTCCAAGAACTCATCCACAGCCAAAAGCTAAGACTTACAGCTCACGTCAAGAAGTTAATTCTAACAATCTAAGGATTTCTTTAAAAGATTTTCAAATTGTGCACTCAGCATTTATTTCTTTTAGAACTTCTCTCATGAAGACACATCGCTCATTATCAATAAATATACTTAGTTGTTGAAAAGAAAACAAAGTCATATAAATGTTTGACCCAACATTCTTTTGATCTTTCTTCCACAGTTAACTGTTTCATGTCATGGGACTTTGTTTTTTAATTTAAAAACCATGAACTTTATTTCAGTTTGTTTTCCATACAGCTCTTCCCTGAAGGTTTGTACTGGATCAGAAAGACAAAATCTGCTGTCCTGTGCCCAGAGTTATTGATCCCAAGTATCTACTTTCTCACACATGTGCTGATGATAATAATAATATAGTGTCCATCTCACCCACTCTCTTGTTTTGAATCCAATGAGAAAATACAAATTAAGTCGTTTGTAAACTTTAAATAGCTTACAGATAGCCTCCCACCCCCTTATTACAGAAATGCTGGCATTTCCTGAAATAATTTTAAATTCTTTTTTTTTTTGGAAAGATAGAAACTCTATACATTACTTAGAAAACAGAACTGTAATTAATGACTGTGCTTTATTTTTCACCTAAGTGTGCATTACTTAATCTGTTTTATTAGCCACATTTCCTCTGTCTCTGAAAAATCAATTCTCCTCTAGAAGGTAGAGGATTTTGTCATCTCACCAATACAAACAGGTTCTGGGATCTGTGATGGGAACATTGCAGTTTTAGATACAATCTTTCCAACAGTTGTTTAAATTTCCAATGTTGTGACTTTGGATAAAGAAACGCTCATTTTAACATATATCTAGTTTGTTTTTACATCTATCCTTTGCTATTTTATGTTATATTTATAATATCCTTATTATGTTTTATTTCATTTCAACATTATCATAGACTCCAATAATAAAGGACTCCATAGAGTGCTGATTAATGTCCACAATTCATTTCTCACAATTTTGTGCCTTGGGGTGGGGTTCAAGATCAAAGTACCAGGAGATTGAGGTAAGAGACAGGTGGTGACTTCTTGCTAGGCTCTTACCTGGTAGGGAGGGGCTGAGAGGTCTCTCTGCCCTTCCTATGAAATCGCCCTAAACACCTCCCAACATTGTCACTTCCGGAGTAAGAGGTTAAACAAGAGCATCTGGAGAGATCATAAATATTCAAACTACAATGAAGCATTTCAATTCTACTTTACAATTTGAATGAATTAACAAAAAGAAAGACAAGACAGAATGTTTATATACAAAAATACCAGGCAAATGGCACAGACACCAAACTGCATATTTCAAAATGACTAAGATGGCAAATTTTATGGTGTGGGCTTTTCTATCATTAGCTAGATGACAGATATATAGATAGGTAGATAGATAGTAGGTAGATAGATGATGATAGACAGATTGATGATAGAGTGAGAGATAGATGATAGATAATAGATAAAACACAGACTGATGGTAGAGTGATAGATGATAATAGATAGACAGATTGATGAGTGACAGATGATTGATAGATGACAGATAGATTGACATGATAGATCACTTTCAACATCCATACACAAAGGCATAGAGAGATCGTGAAAATCTCCATCTGAAGTCCCTTAGTTCTTCCTTCTAACATTTTGTCACTAAGTACTACAACATCTAGAAAGGAACTAATGATCAGTCACAACATCCCTGTTCTCAAGAGTGACTTAATATGAGCAAACTACAACGCCAAACCAAAATCTTTCATCCACTTCACTATGGATTAAAACGAGCCAAATGTATCCACAATACAAATGTGATGTTTATCTTTCAGGCTCGCCTTAGCAGAGAGATGGGGTCCTTTCTCTAACAGCCAAGGTCTGAGTAAGGATCTTCGTTGTAAAGCTGAGCACTATTCCACTTCACTGTGTTGCAGACACTGTTTTAATTTGCTCTGATGACCAGGTCGCAGCTGTCACTAGACATGAAACGAATGCAGATGCTACAGACGGATATGCCATTATAGCTTTTCACCACCAGAAGGAGCTCCGAACCACACTACAGGGACACATTAGCCTGCTGGCAGAGCAGAGAAGGGATATACTGCCTACAGCTGGAGAGTTTAAACCACATTAAAACTTAATAAAGAATTACAGAGTGGCTGAGGGAATTCTAACGCTAAAAAATCTCCCAAAGACAAAACACAACACAAATGCCTAAGGCATTCCGTTAGTGCTGTGTTTTTGTTTTTGTTTTTAAGAGAAAAAATACACAAGAAATATTGATTCAATTAGTGAAGCTAAACAACCCATGAGATTTTAAATAGAATTTACACGGAGTTTCTCAACCCTTCCACTTGCCAGAATTCTCCTTCCAGTAGCATACTCCTCCTTGCGTGAGCATGACAGTCTCCCTTCTAATCGACCTCTGATACCTCCAGCTTTTAGGATTTGCACTCCACAATAAGGACTTTAATTCTCTCCTAAGAGTCTCAATGCTTGTAATTAATCCTTCATCTCTACTCGAGTGGGTAATGTCTATTATCAGCAAGTTTTAGCTTCAAATAGCATAATCCTTTAATATAGATCATGATCTAATAGAAAGGCAAAGCACTGAGGACAGAAACGATAATGATTTCCAATTATAGGCAGGAGGCCAGGTGTATGAAGCACAGTTTATAGCCAACAGAATATTGTACTGGGGACTCTGCCAGCACCATGGGCACTTGGGAAAGGATGATACAAATAACAAAACAGCCAAGAACATAAAAATAATAGTAAACTCTGCCCTTGGACTGTTCCCACCACCATATCAAAGTACCACAAACTCAGTGATTCAAAAGATGGAAACTTCTTTTCACAGAGTCCCAGAGGCTAGAATCTGAGATCAAGTCCTCAGCAGGGTTATTTCTTCTCAGAGCTGACCTACAAGTGTAAATGGCTGTCTTCTTCCTACATCGTCACACGGGCTTTTGTCTTGTATGTGTTCTTACCACTCCATCTTAGACGCACACAGGTTATGGCGGCTTAGGGTATAACTAAATGACCTCATTTTACTAACTGATTCCCAAGAGGACTATCTTCAAATACAGTCACACTTTGTGATGCTGTGAGTTAGCTCCCAAATGTGAGTTTTCAGGGGACACAATTCAGCCCCTTACATGCCTTTCTTTCCAGCCTTGGTCTGAAGTGCTGAGGTGTCTAGGAGGATGGTGGGAGGGCCTGAGGGGTGGGGCTGGGTGAGTATCGCAATGTCAGGCTGCTCACTGAATAAGGAAAAGTTATAGAAGGAAGAAAGAAGAGCAAGCAGCTAATAATAATAATAATAATAATAATAAAACTAAAAGCAAGAGACATTTCCTGATAATGAAAGGGATTAAAAATAAAATCAAATAAATGTAAGGAGGAAAATAAAAATAAGTTTATTGTCATAAAACAACCAGTTAAAAAGTCAAATACTGTTAAATGTAGAGAAGGGGAAAGGAGACACAGGGGAAACGAAAAAGAAAAAAAAAACGTGGCAAAGCAAAAATATTGGCCAATAACAAAGAACGTATAAACAAATAGATGAATGTATGAAAAGAAACAATAACAACCGATTTAAATATAATGAAGTAAAAATACTGCTGAAAGAGTAGAAAGGGGAAGAGGGACCCCAAAGGGAAAGGTAACGGTTTGTTTCTGGGTCCTTGAAAGCTGAAAACCGCTGGTCCTATGCTAGCGGAGAGGGCGAGTTGAACGTGTGGACCTTGTCTTCCCATTGTTTATGTTGTTACTGAGTCCGCGTTGAACAAGTGATGTCTGCCAGAGCTGGCTTCACCTTGGTAGCTTTCCTTGTGTATTGGGGACATAATAGCGACATCTTCTGGCCACGCTTATCTTTGCAGTCTGTGGGCGGGGCAGGCTCTGTCTTTGAAGATTTCCCCAGATCATGCTCCTGGAATGGCTAGTGTATTCCTGGAGTACATTGAGGGTCTGAGGAGCAGCTACAGAGCTGAGATCAGTACTTTGAAAACCTCAGGAGTGCTAATCACCCTGCGAGACATGCTAGTGCTAGTGCTGCCCTGGAAATTCCGGAGTTACGAGGAGGTACCTCAGGCAATGCATGTGACCCCAGAGGTTGAGCCATCACATCTGCTGGCCTCAGCCTCAGAGCTGTCATACTGCATCTATGCAGATAAGAGGATAAGAGCGGAACTGTCTTTATTCACTTCCTAATCTGAGCCAGCGTTTGCCACCTACACCGTTCACCTTCTCTGCCCCTGCTCTCCCCCTCCACAACTGCCTGGCTGGACCTTCCCTCACACAGGGGCTCCAGTTGTCCACATTGAGGCTCCCCGTCCCAAGTGTGTTTCCTAATCTCAGTTCCCTGGCATAGTTAGCTTGTAGCAAGGACTCCTCTCAAGCTTGTGTTCCTCACAGGCCCAAGTCATGGAGTATAGTAATCTACCATGCAGGAATATTAATCTCTCAACGTAGACTGTCTGCTTGCAGCTGGAGCTGAGGCCTGTGGGGAATTGTCCAGAGGGTAGGTGTACACAGCTTTCAGCCAGCCTACCTTCAGGAAGTGGCCTCGCCTTGTTCCAGGGTGTGTGTCGGTGGGGGGCGGGTTGGGGGCTTTCAGCTCTGCTTCCTTCTCTGGTTCTTGATCCTCTCACTTCAGATGTGGGTTCTTGAGCTCTTCCCCTTTTTCATTGTGGAATATTTGCGCGCGCGCGCACACACACACACACACACACACACACACACACCACACGCAGCCTGGACTCTACCATTTAATCAGAAAATGACACATTTTAGCATTATAACATTCGCTTTTGTAAAAGCTCTTTTCTCAGTCTTTTCAAACTCTTGGCATGTTACTCTTTGAGCTACAGCCTATAGGAACACTCAGTGTAAAACAGGATGCAAAATTCAGGCCTCGATAAGCTTACATGCTCTGTGGAATCACATGGGGACACTACCCATTTAAATACTATTTTGTATTGAAAATGTGTTTTACCTTGACAGATATTCAAAAGACGTATTTGGTACATACTATAACATAAACTTCCTAGTATGAAGTTGATTTTTTATTACACTTTCTTGTTCTCCTTTCTAAATGTTACCCCCACATGCACATTTAGTTACCAAAATACATGTATAGATTACAGGCCAGATCTGAATTTCAAAAACATGCAGGTTTTTTCCTAAGACTGGGTGACCTCACTCGTACATTCTAAGTCCGCTCATTTTCTTACAAATTTTGTAATTTCATTTTCCTTAGAGAAAATTATTACTTATAATATTTCATTTCACATACGTTTCAGATTTTCATTATCCATTCATCTGTTGATAGACAACTAGGTTAATTCCATCCCCTTGCTATAGTGAATAGAGCAGCAATAAGCATGAGAGTACAAATATCTCTGTGGTAGGATATGGAGTTATATTAGTCAGATTCCCCCACCGTAAAAAACATAACTAATAATATGAATATATACTAAAAGGGGATTTATTAGATTGGCTTATAGGATGTGGTCTCGATAGTCCAACAATGGCTATCTCATAATGAAAGGGCAGAAAATCCAGGAGTTGTTCAGTCTACACAACTGGATGCTCAGCCATCCTTGGGACTCCTGAAGAACTGCTAGTCTTCAGTCCACTTTGGAATCCTGAAGAAGTTATCTTTAATACCAACCTCAGCAACAGGACAGATGAACTTGCCAGGCAGAGTGAGGACAAGAAAGCAAAAACCAAAGCTTCCTTCTGCATCCTTTTATCTGGAATGCCACCTGGTTGATTCCAGGTATAGTCAAGTGAACAACTAAGACTGACCATCACAGGAATTATCTGGGTCTACCATGCCTAAGAGTGAACTAGTCACCATCTTTACAAGAGCATTAATATTGTGAACATTCACAGACAGTGTGACTTTGCAGAAATCTCCCTCATCTGTGGTTTCACTTTCCATAGTCGCTGAAAACCTAGAGTAGCTTAACGAAGCACATTCATGTAACATGTATTACACTGCTCCAATTGTTTTATTATTGTGTATAGCTATTAACTGCTTAGCATACTTAATTTATAAATTAAGCTTTGTTACAGGTATAGTTATTAGGAAAACATCACATCATTTAGAGTGTTCAGTACTATCCTTGGCATTATCCCAGTGTCCACTGAGCATCTTGTAATGCATAATATGTAAGGGGCCCTCAGAGTTGTCACAGGACACATCCAACTTCTCAGCACAAAGGAGATTTATTACCCCAGAGGGGCAAGTGGAGAAGGGCTATCTCCAGATGGGACAAAATAGACATCAGGCATCTCTATAGAAAGTGGACTTTTAAGGAGAAAATAGGGAAGTCAGTGTGCTTGGAAAGTCCTGATTGGACAGGTTGGCCAGTGTAGCCAAATAATGAATTTTGATTGTTGGACATCGATGTTTTGATAGCTGGACCTTGGAGTTTTGTCAGGCATATAAGATCGCAAAATAAGAGAATAAACCTCATTGGCTAGCTTTAGGAATGTAATCTAACTGTTTAGCAAGCAAGATGGAAAGGGGTGGGTAAGACCTGCTGGTGCCATGTTTGCCACTTTCGGGCCTCTTAGAGAGTCCTTCATAATACACAAACTTTTAGAAGGCACAGCCTAGTGGAAGAGAGTCATCCAGCTCCTTCTCTCCCTGTTTTTTTTTTTTTTTTTTTTTTTCCTAGCTGCTGTGAGGTGACAGCTTCACTCTACTGACAACTCCCATTGCAGTATACTGTGCTGCCAGAGGCTTAAAGATACGAGAACCAAGAGACCACACACACACACACACACACACACACACACACACACACACACAAATTTCCTCTTACTTAAGTTGCTTATTTCTGGGGTTTTGTTGTTGGCTTTTTTGTTATTTATTTTTGGTTTTATTACCGTTTTTGTTTCTTTTTCAACAGTAATGGAAAATCAACACATATCTGTCAGTTGATGTAAAAACAAAAAGTTTTCCTAGTACTGCATACTCACAGTTTAATATTCCACAGTGGTAAACTTGAAGAAGAAGAAGAAGAATACAAAGTCATTTGTCCCCCTTTCATGAAAAAGCAAGCAAAAAATCTCTTTACCAAGAGAGTAGCAAAGGCAAAATTGCTGATGACTTTTGTCACAAAAGTTTTATTCTTCCTGGTTTTAGTGTGCACCATATCAGCTATGGACAGGACACGTATTCCATGTGACTATGACTTTCTTAAGCCTCAAAAGCCACTCAGATGATCTAGGAAGCCAGCAGAACCCAAATAACTATGCATCAGTCATTGGGTGACCATCAAAAACCATCCTAGGAGCAAAATGAAGCTGATTACACAGTTCTCAGTGTCTCAAGCTTAGCTCTACCAAAGTGTAAAATTAAGAACCTGAGCTGGGGGAGCTAGCTGGTTAGTGGCACACATCTTTAATCCCAAGGGCAGAAGCAGGTAGATCTCGAGTTCAAGGCCAACCTGATTTACATAATGAGTTCCAGGACAGCCAGGGCTGCACAGAGAAACCCTGTCTCAAAAAACAAAAACAAAAACATAAAATAAAATAGACACTATGTTTATTTATAACTCATATAAACTCACATATTTATATGAGTTAGCATTCTCCGCAGCTAGCCTAAGGAAAGAGAATAGCTTCAAGACACTCAACAGGTTTCTGCTGCATGCCTATGGTGTTTTTTGTGGTCTTAAGCCCAACAGTAACAATCCCCTCACTGTTGTAAGCCTCCCACATGTTGGAGATGGACAAGCAGATCCCACACCTACAACACCTCAGGGCTCTCTCCTAGCTGCCACTCTCTTTCCTTCCCCTCGCTTCTGCTCCAGGTAGCTCAGAGGCTTCTGCAGCCAGTGCTACTTGCCTACTGTAAATAGAAGTGTTGTCTCCATTTGCCCAATTTGCACATCATCCAGCCTGTGCTCACTGACTTGTTCAGTGCCGCCACCGTCCACTCAAGTACCCAAAAGGACATTCTATGTCTCCTTTCTTCTCAGTCCTTGATGGCAACAGGTGGCTTTTATTTGTGTATACACATTCATATATTTGTATATATATGATGCATATCTGATCATACATATGATTCTTTTCCAGTTTAACGATTTCCAAGTTTATATTCATTCGTGGAAGTGAAAGAGAACCTGCCCAAAGAGTCAATGTCACCAAGAAAATTTTTTTAAGAATTTATTTATTATACTATTCAAAAAGGGGACATGTTCTGCCATCCAGGATTCCTAGCAGAAGCTCCAGTTTGGATAGGGAAACCTAAGAACTGAGGCCCACACCTTCACTAGAACATCTTCAATAAGGCAGCATAGCCAAGTCAAGCTGCTAAGATTGAATGAGTCTAACAAACTCTAGGGTGCAAGGGCTGCTCTTGGTTGACTGGTGCCTGCCTTGGGTTTACTTACAGCCTGGTGAATACTGCTGTGGCATATGTGAATTATGTAAGGAAGCAGATGGCACATGGCTGTGGATCAGCCAGCTTACATGTTAATGACAGCCTCACATCTAATGGCAGGCTCCAAGCAAGCAGCCTACCACACAAAGAAGTTAACCAGCTGGGGAAGGAGGCAGTCACTCTTCAGATTTAGAAGGCCCCTGAGGAATGGGAAAGCATCTTGAGACAGAAAACTTTAAAACCATAATGAATACAATGCCCTTCCCATGATGATCACCATTAATCAAAGATCAGAGATGTCCCTTTCACTCTACTGGACCCCATAATCTGCATTAAACTACTGAGAAGTCCTCTCTCCTCCCCACACAGGCCAGCAGTTCTAGTTTCTTTAATCCCCCTGGGTTTCCTCTGCTGGAGGTACCTTTTCCTTCCTTCCTCCCTAACTGAAGAAATTCCAATTTGTAAAAAGAGAAATCTAACTGGAAGTAGTTGTCAAATTGAAATTTCAACTTCTTCTGGGCCTCTACCATGCTTGGCTTGTCTCCATTGAAGCATCTATTTGGCTCTGTGTGTGTGTGTGTGTGTGTGTGTGTGTGTGTGTGTGTACAAGCGCGCACACACTATTTTCTCTATAAGTTCTTTGATGATACAATTATTTCATTATTCCATGTTTCTAGGGCCTGGCACTCATAAGCCTACCCATCAAGGTACATGATTGAATTTCTCAAGGATGTTAGAGAACAAGAAGAAAATCCAATAACATACAGATACATAGTTAGAAAAAAAAAGAGTATTTTAGTCTTCTCAGTTAGACATTCTTCAGTCACATTGTAACTCAACTACTGGTAGTTTCCAAAAGAGAGATTGCAGAGGGGAAATCCAAGTTCCTTCCTCTTTACATCAAAACCCATTAGCCAACTTCATGCATACTTTTTGTGTTTTGGGTCTTTTGTTTTCCAAGACAGGGTTTCTTTGTGTAGCTGTGGCTGTCCTAGAACTTGCTTCGTAGACAAGGCTCACCTTAAACTCAGAGAGATCTGTCTGCCTCTGCCTCCCAAGTGCTGGGATTAAAGGTGTTTGTCACTACCACCTGGCCCATGCATGGTTTCATAACAGCCAATTGTTCACAAATTTGATTAGAACAATGTCATAAATAACATTTGTTTAAATATTTATTAATCTCCCCAGTATTTTTTAAATGGGAGTATTGACAGGCTCATGGTGGCATATTTAGTGTTTTCAATTTTTAACTTTTCCTTAAATCTGTGTGCATAAGTGTGTGTATGCAGTGTGTGCATGTGTGAGTGTGTGCTGCTACCTCTGAGTGCTTAAGGAATAATTTCCTACTGATTATTCCATGTGTTGATTCCTACCTACTGTGATTGCTACCTTTGAACCAGGTCTTTTTTCAAATAAATCATTCTTCTTTGCCCTGTTCCTCTTTCTATGCAAAAGTTTGCTATTATAAAGCTTATATACATGGACTGGAGAGATGGTTCAGGGGTTAAGAGCAACGGCTGCTCATCCCCAGGACCCAGGGTTCAGTTCCCAGCACCAACATGGAGGCTCAAAACCACCTGTCTGTGACTCCAGTTGCAGGGGATCCAGTACCCTCTTCTAGCTTCCATAGGCACTGCATGCACATGGTATACATACATGCAAGCAGGCAAGACACCCATACACATAAAATAAAGCAGCAAATAATTTTTAACAAAAGTAATATATGTTCACTGTATTATAGCTAGGAAATAGCCCAATCTGGTGAAAGACACCCACAGGCCAGCCTGGGTCCTGACAGTCTGAGCTGGCTGAAGACATCCACAGGCCTTGTTGTTAGTATTCAGGCATCTGTACTGGCCTGTCCTTGGGGTTCTGACAGGATACGCCCTTAGCTGCAGCCACTAAGAGCACCACCTGTGCATATTCACTATGTTCCCTTTTAAAGGGCTCTTCCCACCTCCCATCCTTCTCTCTCTTTCTCTCCTTTTCTCTGTCTGTTCCTGTCTTTCCTCTCTCCTCTCTCCTGTTGCTCCTGTCTCTGTAGGCTAATCTTCACCCTTCCCTTTCCCCTTTTATATGATCCTTTTCCCTAATTAAAAAACAACAACAACAACAAAAACACCTCTGCTTGAACCCTGTCACATGGTGACTTTCTTTTACATACCACCACACCACTTTTCTTAAATTACAACACTTGGGGCACCAGATGGGTGGGTGCCATTATGATGAGCAAATTTATGGTGGAGAAATGGGAGACAAAGAGAAATACAATCGTTAATGTGCTGTGGAAAGAGGCAGAACTGAAGAAGTGAAGGCACTGCAGAACAGGCTGATGTGTTGGCCTGCTTGCCAGCCAGGGTCAGGGTAATATTCATGCCTGGGCTGCTGCCATGACTGGGTCCATGACCATACTGCAGCCAGGATCTGTGTTGATGTCCTTGGCCTATGTTGCCACATGGATGTCTGGAGCCTAGCTGCAACCTATGGTCATGCTTGTATCCAAGGGTCATGCTGACACTAGGGTCATGACCACCTGGGTGACGTGTGCTGCTACCTGGGGCCATGGTGTCATGTAGGCCTGGGCTGCTAACATAAACCATGTCTAGGTCCATGACCCTATAGCAGCCAGGGTCTGAGTTGATGTGCATGGCTCCTGTTACCACTGAGGGCTGTGGGGATGCCCAGGGTCTGGTCAGACACTTGAGCTCATGGTGTCCAAGAGCCATACGGCTTCTAGGCCCATACTCATATGAGTGGCCTACATTGCTACCAGGGCCATGGTGATGTCCAGTCCCAAGCTGCTTCCAAGGTCCATGTCTGGGTTTGTGGTCCTACTGCAGCTGGGGTCTGTGTTGATGTTCATGCCCATGTTACCACAGGGGCCATGGGAACCACATGTGTTGAAATCTGAGGCCTGTGATGATCTAGCCCTACCCTTCATTGGCCCTGGGATAGCTGGCCCTGCCTCTCACTGGGCACTGCAGCAGGAAAGCTGACCCTGCCCCTCATGGGAGAACTGCCCCCACACACTGAAGAGAGATGGCTCCACCCTTCACCACAGGCATGGGAGAGATGACCCCAATGGCATGGGCCTAAGTGAACTGACTCTGCTCCTCACCTGAGCGGGGCAGTTCAACATCCCCAGACTGGCCTACTCAGCTACCACCCAGGCCCATATCCTGGGTCTTGAGTTAGCCTACCCTAATATCTATCTACCCCATTTATGACCTCCTAAAGCAGATGAAGAAACTGGTCTTGCTGAATGATAGATGCAGGATCCCCAAGACTCAGGGTAACAACAGGAAATCTGAGAGGAGTTTTGGTGAGGCTCCAGTGATGATGGTCTGTCAGAGACCAGAGGCCTTGAACTAGGCCCATGACTCTGACTTGTTGCAATGAACATTTGCAAGTAGGGCTGATTGAACAAAAGGCCGTACTGTGTGACACACCACAGTTCCCAATGCCACTATCACTGAAGAGGTATTGGAGAGGTGGGGAAAATGGAGGAGTGAAGTGATTTTTTTGTTTGTTTTGTTTTTAATTAAGATTTTTGGTGGGGAAATGTGCAGGGGTGAGGGGCAGATATGGAGGGGCTGGGAGGTGAGCAGGATTGGGGTGCATGAAGTAAAATTACCAAAGGATCAATAAAGAATTACATTATTTTTTAAAAGTCAGGAAATAACAATTAATCCATAACCCAACTCACAGAAGTTTCACCATTCCTAATAGCTCTCTGTTTTAAGCAGCCATCAAGCAGGCCTTCCTAGGAAGAGACGAGGCCAAGACAATGCTCTAAATTGTTTTACATACTACATCTTAATTAAAATTCCTAGCCACTTGGTCTTTCTTCCTTAGAAACAGTTCCATCACCACCTTTGGTATCACCTGTAATAGTTTCCTATGGCTAACATACCAATGGTTGCACAGTTAAGTGCTTGCTGTGTAAACATGAGGACCAGGGTTCAGATCTCCAGAACCCATTGAAATGCCAGGTGTACATGGTGGCTCACCAGTAATTCCAGCCTCAGAAAGCAAAGACAGAATGCCAGAGCAAGCTGGCTACAGAGACTAACCATATCTATGAGCTCTGGGGTCAATTGAGAGACCCTGCCTCATTAGAAAGAGTAGAAGAGGATTTCCAACATTAACCTCATTTCTCCACATGCACAAACACCTACATATGCATGCCCAGGCATATGCAAATGTGTATACACATACACAGATGCACAGCACACATAGACACAAGAGAATCAAAACAATACCACACAGAAGAACCACCTTGTATAAGGTCTTACTGAGCAGGGAGCTTTCAGGAATGCCTTCTTTTCTAGGGGCTCTTGGGTACTCTTCCTCAGTCAATAGTGAACTCAGCTAGTGGTAACTTTGAAGGATAGTTGCAGTGGGAAATTTGAAACTGTATGGGGAGAGTTTCCTTCCTCTTTATATTATAAGACTCTACTTGGTTTTCTTTTCCAGTGTACAGAGATGGCTTGCATCTCTTAGCCATCAAAACCAGCTCAGGTGTGGTACATCACAACACTATCATCTTTGGGATTTCTCTACATAAGCATGCTGGCCTCTGACCACACCAGGAGAGAACCCACCTGATGCACTCAAGAAAATGGGTTCCATTTGAATATGAAGTGCTTCCCACCAGCTCGTGAGTTGAACATTTATTCCCTAGCTTGTGCTATTTGTTACATTCTAGGGACTTTGAGAGGTGAAGCCTACCTGGAGGGCTTGTTCTGTATCCTTTCTCTCTCTCTCTCTCTCTCTCTCTCTCTCTCTCTCTCTCTCTCTCTCTCTCTCTCTCTGTGTGTGTGTGTGTGTGTGTGTGTGTGTGTCTCTCTCTCTCCTCTCTGTCTCTGTCTCTCCTCACTCAATCTCTCCCTTGAGCTTTCTCCCTCCTTCCTGTCTGCTGGGCAGTAACAGTCTATGACACATGTTCCTGCAGCCACGTTGTTCTTCCTGACCACAGGCCAGTGATGTGCACCAAATAATTCTGGACAAAATCTTCTGAAACTGGGAGTTAAAATAATCCTTTCTTCATTTAAGTTGTTCCCATAAATATTTTGTTTGCAGCTACAAAAATGTAACTAATTTACAGATATCTCATGCCAGTTTCCCTATATTAAACTCCTCAATTTAACCCTATCTTCTAAAATTCCCCATCCTTATAAAACACATATTCACAGGCTGTGACAGTTCAGACATGACACCTGAGGAGCTAACTGAGTAATTGCCTTCTACAGTTACTGGCAGAAGCCAGAGACAGCTTCACAATACTCAAAAGCAATTCAAATAGTCATATACTATATTGGATCATCTTCACTGGTACTTATTCATGAACCATTGATAATTAAATGTATATGTCCGTTTCTGTCCTAGAGATGAATTAGGCCTTTGTTCTAATTTCTAAACCCTTGATATATCCAGAGACGGTAGTACATCATTTATCTTTATTTTATACCTGCTAATGGCCAATTGTTTTAAAAATAAATGAATATATTGTATATCTTCATTACTTAAAAATTTCTAGTTTAATTTCCAAGTAAAGTGCCCCCAAACATTAGGTAGAGTATTTTCTCTCATCCACACGGCAACAAGAAAGGCTGTTTCAGGACAGCTCTTTAAACTAATCTCAAAACCTATGAAAAAATGGGAAATGGAAGTAGTGGTGCTGCATGTTTTCCCTCATTTATTTAGATGTGGGCAAACACATAATAAAACTTATCATGTTAACCATTTTAAGTATATCAATTTAAATGCATCCCATAATGTGATACAATCACTACTATCATGCATCTCTAGAAGTCCACTCATCTAGCAAATTGAAAACTCCATGCCCACTAAGCAGCTGCTTCTCATTCCTCCTTCCTCTAGCCTTTGTAGTTTCCAATCCAACTTCTGAGCTATTCTTTTGATTATTCTCTGTGGTGTATGTAAATAGAATCATACACTGTCTTTCTCTGCCTGGCTTCTTTCATTTTGTATAATGCCCATTATACTTTGAAATGTGATGGAATTCCATGTGATGGATTACAATGCACAAATTATAATCATACAACTCTAGTAAAATTAACACTATACAAGAAACATGAAGAAAATTCATGATACTATATTTGCAAATCATTTCTGAATATGACATGAAGAGCAAAGACAAAAAGACATATAAATTGGACTTTATGGAAATTAAAAATCTTTTGCATCAAAAATGCAACAGAATGAAAAAGAATCCCATAAACTATAAGAAAACATCTTGTAGTGAAAGGGGCAACAAGAGTGACTTGACAGAGAGAAATGGAATTGATATTATAAAACACAAAATGTAGACACTTCCAAATGTCAGGGCACAGACTGGAAAGACACATAACACATATTTGCAACCCCAATTCACTGTACAGTATTAAGTGGATCTGTTAGGCAACCTCAAAATAGCTCACAGACTATTCTGAAACTTGAATAAAGTAAATAAAAATAACAGACTAATGGAGTTGGAGCTCTTTTTATTTCAAGTGAAATAATGAATTGAGATATACATAGAGTAGACACATAATTTTTAAGAACCAAAAGTAAAATAATATATCCTGAAATATCTGCTATTAGAATAAG
This sequence comes from Cricetulus griseus, assembly GCF_003668045.3. NCBI lineage: Eukaryota > Metazoa > Chordata > Mammalia > Rodentia > Cricetidae > Cricetulus > Cricetulus griseus. Next base: position 154,043,419 of record NC_048595.1, read on the forward strand.
GTGAAGAAGCAGAAAAGCAAATGCATTATATTATGTTACAAACTCAGGCTGACAATAGGAAACTGTAAGATTATTGGAGATTCAGTATCTATTCTGCTCAACTTAATTATAAGTGTTATAAATGGTGATTGGTGATGGCTGAAGTAGAAGATGAATTTTGTCTTGATTTGAGAATGACTAATGGTAGTAACGAGGAATCACTAAACACACAGCAACTTTGCAAAATCTTGAGTACATAAATGACCACAGAGCATTTAGTACAGTTCACACCTCCAGAAAAGCTTCCCTTTCAGCTTATGGAGCTAGTCAGAGATGCAGAAATAAGCAGCAGCCAGAAGCCATGCAGCCATACAATCAAGCCAAATACTATACTTTTCTGGTGTCAACTCATCATGCCACATCTATCTATTTACCTCTGTCATCATTAGAGTTCAAGCTTCTGAGGTCACCATTCACAGTGGGATCTCATCCTCATACTCCTTTCCCTCCAAAGTCTTTAGTCCTATGTTCCTCATAATCCTGCATTCTCATGCCCCAAACACCTGAGGAATAAGAGATAGCTGCTTCCTGGTTTCATTTTGTGGTACCTAAACCATTACTCTTTCTTCCTCCTTTAAACCCCAGAATTCCTTAAAAGTTAATGGCATCAGGAATGTCACACAAGAACTATTATCAACTCCTGACATTTTAGGAACTCCAACCAGTATATAGAAAGAAAGGTGTTGTCTCTTGCCCATTAAGATTCTTTTTTCTTTATCTGGTCCCTATTCTTCATGGCATCTGCATCCTGTGGCTGGTCCATCCAACATCCATTTCTATGACTTCTCTGATCTTCTTGAGCCAAATGAAAGAGAACTTACTTATCCAGGGGCACTGGACAGGTGTTAAGCAGTATTAAAATAATACTGAGAGGTGTTGAAAATCACTATTATAAGTTTTTTTTAACTTTCCACTTAGCTTAAGCTTTTAGGTTTGAAATGGTATCTCATGTATTTTGGAATTAAACTCTCTTTGTAGCCAATAGCAACTGTTTTGGCTGGGTTTTATGTCAACTTGACACAAGTTAGAGTCATCTAAGAGTAAGAAACATGAATTAAAAAATACTTCCATAATATCAAACTGTAGGCAAGTCTGAAAGGTATTTTTAAAATTAGTGATTAGTGTGAGAGGGCCCAGCCTGGTGGTGCCACTCCTGGGCTGGTGGTCCTGGCTTCTATAAGAAAGCAGGCAAAGCAAGCCATTAAGAGCTAGCCAGTAAGCAGTATTTCTCTATGGCCTCTGCATCAGCTTCTACTTTCAAGTTCCTAACTTGAGTTTCTGCTTTGACTGCTTTTGATGATTAACTGTTATATTGAAGTGTGAGTCCAATAAACACTTTTTTTTCCAACTTGGTTTTGGTCATGGTGTTTCCTAACAAGAAAAGAAAGCCAAACCTTGAAATCCTGATGTCCCAGCCTCCAACTCCTGAGGGTTACAATTACAGACCCATATTACCTGATTTGTGCAGTGCTGGGAATTGGACATAGAGCTTAGAGCAAGCTAGACAAGGACTCTTGTCATGCTGAGTTCATTACATTCCCAGACCTAGTTCTTTAGGATCTTATAGAAACACTCCTTTTGATGTTCATTTTCTTATAAAGAAGAAAAATGTCTTCCCTCCCAGCCAGCCCCACTAAGGCTGGGACCCGAATGTTCTACTGCTCCCTTCCGAAGGCATAATGTTTCCTTTATGATTCCTCTTACAAAAGACCAGTTGCTGTACAAAGTTCTCAGTGTTCCTGAGCCTTTCTACAGAAGTGTTAACATTTGTAGCAGAAAAATGTAAAGTTTGTGAAGCAAGGTTTTCTCTGTACTTCCAACTCCCAAATAATGACATGGATACTTATTAATTATGAAAGCTCAGCTTTAGCTTAGGTTTATTTCTAACTAACTCTTAAAACTTAAATTAACCTATTTCCATAAATCTATATGCTGTCATGTGGCACATGGCTTTTACCTCTGTCCTGCATGTTTTGCTTCCTCTGCATCCACTGGTAGCCCATCTCTTTTCCTCTCTGTATCCTCTCTGTGTCCAGAAGTCCTACTTAACCTCTTCCTGCCTAGCTATTTGCCATTTAGCTCTTTATTAAACCACTCACAGTGACATATCTCCACACAGTGTAAAGGAATATTCTGCAAAATTTCCCCTCTTTGTCTAAATAAAAAAGACAGATTTTAACTCTACCATAATAAAAATTTAAACAACAAGAACAATTATCATGTAAGAATGTTCAGTCCATTTGTATTTGGCAAATTTAGAGAAAATACTCCATTTTTTATCTTCTCTAATTTACTGTCTATCATGACTAAGTGAAACTATAACTATTACTATCTAGTTTTCAACCTGATCAAAGACCAGAGAAGGATGTAATATTTCCTGAGTAAACAGGAATAATAGAGCAAACAACTTCCAAAACTTTAAGAAATGACAATAACATCTGCCTGCCTGCACAGTCACCCAAGATTTCTCTGCAACATTGGAGCATCCATCTTCAGCCTAAGGCCTAGAATATCTGACAGGCTTTTCTGTGAAGCAGGAATTTTGTCTTGTCTTGGCAAAACTTGGCAGTCACTTTCTTTTGTGTCCTGCTTGTCCAGTTTGTACAGCATTCTGTCAGTTTCTTGCCCAAATGTCTGGCTTTGGCCACAAGGAAAAGCAACTCCATATGGAGGTTCTTCGATGCCCATCATCCTTTTATGAAGTAAATTGGTGCTGCCAGTAGCAGACATGTCTCACTGTCATGAGTAACCTTATGTTATTAAAACATTTCAAATGCCATTTTCTGTAGGTCTTCAGATCTATTTATTTAAAATGTATATATTTGTGATGGGGGATGTCCTTCTGTATATATGTTTCTCTTACTGGTTGATGAATAAAACACTGATTGACCAGTAGCCAGGCAGGGCTACCAGATGAGGAGAATTCTGGAGAGAGGAAGTTGCCGGAGAGACACCATGTAGCCACTGAAGGAGTAACAGGTCCAGGCATTCTTCAATAAGCCAAGAAAATGCTTAGATTAATAGAAATAGGTTAATAATTAAGAGAGCACTAGCCAATAAGAAGCCTGAGCCATTGGCCAAACAGGTTATAATTAATATAAGTCTCTCTGTGTTTATTTGGGACTAAAGGGCTGCTGGAGCTGGCAGAATAGAATCTTCTATTTACATGTTTGATCTTTAAAACACACCTAACACAACTATAAATCTGATTGTTGGTGATGACTGGCTAACAACCTGTATTTCTTTATTATCTTAAATAGCTTTCAAAGACTAAAACTTTACATTTTTAACTAAGCTACATAGATACAATACCTTAAGAGTAGAAACATACACAGCATAACAAAATAACCTTAAATTAGTATCAATATACAAATATCCATACCAATGTAAAATACTTCAGACTACTGATTGTTCAAAAGTAGACTCAACAATCCACTGTTTTATCCCATCATTTCCATACTATATCCCTCTTTTTTCCTTGAGAAAGAGATCCCCAAATCTAATCTCATTTGTTCAGCTTTTTCCCTGACAATGAGCTATAACAATTTATAACCAACCCCTCTAACTGACTAAAACCACCAACCACACCTCTTGGAAATGTGGGTGTTGTGTTCTCTAGAGTGCTTTCTATTGTCTTGGGGTGACAGCATCTTTGTGTGATCCTGAGAAAATTGGGATCATGATCAAGTCCTGAAAGAGCTACCTTTATCATTTGTTGTCCATTCCCTATGCAATGGGAAAGTGCAGTACTTATATGAAGTCGTGGCAAGTGCAGTCAGTGAGGCTGGGCCATTTCAGCCAACAACTTTGAAGATGTTCTGGCTGCAGAATTTTGAGGAAAATGCAACAGATGCATTCTGAGAGGCTGGCTCACCTGAGCTACTTGTCATTATTGGTATCTGGTCCTTTTTTACTGAAAACACACAAACTTTTTTTTCTTGCTGCAATCACATGAGGTTTATTGACAGAAACCAACACGCTGGGGCCAAGGCTCGTATCCCACGAAGGGGTAGAGGAGTTTTGACCCAGAATGGCTGGGAATAGGGGTTTTTAAAGGAAGAATCCTCAACCCAAAATACCAAGAATACCAGTGGAGGAGTCCTGAGGGAAGAAACCACAACCCCAAATACCAAGAATACCAGGGAGGGAAGAAACCCCAACCCGAAATACCAAGAATACCAATGGAAGGTCCCCAGGGAAATCTCAAGGGGAAACTCCCTGTTCCTTAAGATCGTTTTTTAAGATTCTAATCTAACTTTTTATGGTTAGCCTTTTCCTGGAACAGAGTTGCTGAACCAGCTAGCCACCCTATATCCTAGACCTTATTTTGTCTGCTGAGGGGGGTCTTATTTATCCTGGCCTTTCATCTTCTCACTTCTTCTAGTGCCTAGTTCTAATCATAGAACTAGATATCAAAATGTCTTCATGATATTGATTCTCTTGACCTTGTAAAGAGCTATATTTCTGGCACAACATCAAAATCTGAACAGCACTTATTCTTTTTCTAATGAAAGTAACTAACCTATTTAACATACATGGACCTAAAATCAGAAGCAGAAGCAAAATCAAGAAAGGTCCCAAAAGGGAAGATATCAGAGTAGTCATCCAAGGGGATCTACTAAACCAGCTTTCAAACCATCCTTGATGTGTTTCTCTGTTTCTCTGTCTTTTGTCTAACCTCTCTAAGTTTGCTCATGGAGTCTTTAATTACTCCTGAATGGTCTACATAAAAGCATCATTCTTCTCTGAGAGCAGCACATAATCCTCCGTCTTTTAAAAATAACAAATCTAATCCCCTTCTATTCTGCAAAACAACTTCTGAGAGGAATGTCAATGATTCTTCCAGCTGGGAAATAGATTGTTCTAGTGACCTTAAGTCTTCATCCATGGCTACTCTTAATTCACTAAAGTAGTGAGGAGCCTGTATTAGAGCAGCGGTACCTGTCTCAATGCCAGTAGCTACCCCGAGGCCCAAGATTACTGCTAACGTCAAAGAGATGGGTTCTCTTCAAAAGCGGGTTGGGCGCTTGTCAAATTCATCTTCAAGCATGTTGGCTGAATGATAAAAGACTCTAGGCATTAGTTGTACAAGCACACAGTAATCTTTGGTGTCATTGAAGACCATCATCGACACGCAAGGTGTTAGGCCTGTACTACAAGCCCACCATTTATCTATACCAGGAACCAAGTACCGTGTGTGAGAAGTTTTAGGGCTCTTATGAGTCTTATTGCATAAACATTTGTAAGCAGCTGGTGGGTTTTCCAGGCAGGTCCCTATCCCTGTAACCTCAGTAAGGGTTAATCTATGACTAGTCTCTCATACACAAACATCTGGACTAGTGGTGTTGTTGAAGGCTAGTCCTTATCATCATCGAATTACCAATGGAACATAAACTTGGCCTGGAAAAACACTTACAGATAAGACAGGGAAAATAAAAATTCATTGCCTTTTTTTTCAGACAGGGTCTCATACTATATTTCAAACTGACTCAATTCAATGTTGTAGCCTCAGCTGTCCCAGAACTTGAGAGGCTGTGTCAGAAGATATGGGACTTTAGATCATGGAAAGTTCTTATATCACATGCCATACAACACAGTTGAAATGCTTTCTGCAAATGTAGATATTCTCCAAGAAAGGTCCTAGTAGGTGGAAAAACATACATCCTGACGAAGACTTACATCAATGTTAGAAGCAGCATCATTCATAATACCTAAAAACAACCAACAGCCTAGATCCATCAACTGTTGAAAAGAGAAAGTTGGTTTAGCTACTCTTGTGATGGTTAAGGAAACTCCATTTTGTACCAGGCACCCCCCCCCTTTAACAGATGCTGGCCTCTGAACTAAATTCCTGAAAGATGAGCTCCTGGAAACCTGCCCTCCCCCAGAATAGTATGACTAAATTGTGAAATGATTAACTACTTGTTTGGCTTCTGTAAACTCACTTATCAGTGTACAGGGGGAGTGAGACAGTTTCTCAAGTCAGCAAATTCTGCAGAAATGAAGTAATTGTGGTTTTCACCTTTAAAAATCCCTCCTCTCACCTGCTTCTGAGTGTCATGTCTCTGATTTAGCTTAGAGACTACATTCCTGATATCAGTTTTAATAAATTTAACTAATTATAATCTGTATTGAGTATAGTCTTTTCCCGGTAGTCTTGAACTCTTTAACAGTCCAAATGTCATTTCTGAGCAATAAAAATAACACACTTGTGTCCCACATTCCAACTGTGTGAAAATCTGGAAAAAATAAACCTACAGTGACAGGAAGCAGATTAGATGTTTCTGAAGACATGGAATGATGGGGACTCCTCATTGCAGGGCATAAGGAAACATGTTAAGGTTGTGAAATTTTTTGTATCACAATTGTGGTGGTTATAAGACTTCGTACATTTGTCAAAATCCATCCAGTTTACAATTAAAATTGGTAAACTTCATTGCATGTAAATTATGCCTCACTAAACCCAATAAAAATGGATTTACAAGGGCTGGAGAGATGGCTCAACAGTAGAGCACTGGTGGCTCTCTAAGAGAACCAGGGTTCAGTTCCCAACACTCACATGGCAACTTACAACTTTCTGTAACTATAGGATCCAATGCCCTTTTCTGGTACTGTGGGTGCCAGTCATCACATGATACACAGACATACATGCACTCAATAAATTTAAAACATGGATTTGCAAATGCAAAATTATTCTAAATGGCACTTAGAGAAGCTCAAGAAAAGGAAATGCTAAGATTGAAGTCACAAACTCGAGTCTGCACTGTGCTTTCTTCTCCTTTTCTTTTGGGGAGGTCACTGTTTTCAAGATGCTTGAGATGAGAGTTGTGAAGTAGGACTGTTTGGGATAGACTCTTATGGACAGATTATTGCAGCTGCCCTTGTATGCACAGCAAAGGAAGAAAAATTTTCCCCCAAGAGGTCCATGAGTGTTCTACTCCAAGCATTAAATTCTGATTATCATCACTTTCTTATAACCTCAATGTTGCTGCTGCTAACAGTAAGCAAATAGACCTTGGGTCAGTCAGTCATGGACCAAATAACAACACTGCCACTTACTGAGTAGAACTGTGCATGTTATTAAATTAAAGCCTGAGTTGCCATCTCTGGATGACTGGAAATAACAGAATGATCTCACAAAGTAACCTTAAGCATTTGCCAACAAGCCACATAATTGCTGAGGAGCAGCAGGTAACAGTGCTAGGTTCACTGGTGAGACTGTGAGTTTAAGGGATTTTGACAGTCTGTAGCTGCAGCTGGACCAAGCATCAAGACCACTCCCTATCAAGTCAGGATCTCTTGCCCTTCATTGTATTAGTTTCCAGTGACAAAATGCCTGACCAGAGTAAGTCAAGGAAGGAAGGGTTCATTTTGTCACACAATTTGTCACGCCCAGAAAGGAATGGCTTCAGGAGCCAGAAGCAGCTGGTCTCACTGTCTTCATTTGGCAACAGAGACATGAATGCTTGCTGGTGGTCATCTCACTTTCTCCCTTTATAGTCCAGGCAGGCAGCCTGTGGAATAGACCTGCCCACATTTATAGTTGAGTCTGTCTATATCAATTAGTTTGATCTAGAAAATTCTTACAGGTGTGTCCATGGTGGTTTCCATGGTGATTCTAAATTCCCCCAATTTGACAACCAGGATTAACTGGACACTTGGGTATCATGAGGTAAATCACAGCCCAGATGCATACTATACAGCTGGTTTTGTCATGCCCAAGAAATGCCAAGGATAAGAAGCCCTGACCCACAGAGAGGCTGGTGCCAAACTGCCCACTGTGACACTGGAGAAGACACATTGGGTGTGTTACATGGGATGTTAGCCAACCTCCCCCAGCAGGTGAAGGTGAAATTTCCATCTCAGCTACCCTAAAATACAAGAAGGGAGAGAAAGAAGGATGATGTGAGGGAGGTGGGGGGGAGAGAGGGAGAAGAGGGGCACAGGGGATAAGGATAGGGACAGAAAGAGAATAGGATGGGGAAGAAGAGAGAGACCCACCTAGAATATTAATGAATATGAACAAATGGTTGATGTTTAGTCATGGAAAATCAGAGAATATCCTCCCATCAGGATCAAAGGAGAAAAATGAATGCAAACTACTGATCTCAATGTTTGCCAAAAAGTAATTCCAAGTAAATTCTGGTAGCACTGATGTTGATAATTATGAAGCAGCTGCAAATAGAGGTATATGTTTGGGGTTTGTTGTTGTTATTGTGTGTGTGTGTGTGTGTGTGTGTGTGTGTGTGTGTGTGTGTGTGTTTAGTTATTTTAAATATTAACAGAAGTTTTATTGATTCTTTGGGAATTTCCCATCATGCACCCCAGTCCTATTCCTTTCCCTGTCCTTCCGTGTCCACCTTCCACCCTTGAAGCCTCCCTCCCTAAAAGAAAATAATTCTTAAAAAAGGAAGAAAAAAAACAAATTGCTCCTCTGTTTTTCTTGCCTCTCCATCACATATTCATTTGTCATAGTGGTCTTAGCAGTATACCCTTTTGCCAAAACAGCTTTACTTGCAAATACTCATTACAATGAGTTGTTGTATCTCTTATGAACATTTTTTCTGAATTTGATAAGAAGGAAAATTGTATACTAGAGATCCAAGAAGGATATAATATTACCTGAGTAAATATGAAGTGCAGAGCTAGCAACTTCTAAAACTATAGAAATGACAGAGACATCTGGCTGCCTGGACAGTCACCCAAGGTTCCTCTGTAATGATGGAGCATCCATCTTCAGCTTACTATCTGACTGACTTCTCTGTGAAACAGGAATTTTGAATAACTCTATCTTGTGTTGGCAGATTTTGGCAGTCTCTTTCTTTTGTGTCCTGCCTGCCCAGTTTGGACAGCATACTGTCAGCAGTCAAGGCAAAGGCAGTTTCTTGCCCAAATAGCTAGCTTTTACCACATTGAAAGCAAACTCCACATGGAGGTTCTTTGATGCCTATCATCCTCTTTTGAAGTAAATTGGTGCTTCCAGGAACAGACATGTCTCACTGTCATGAAAAGCCTTATATTATTAAAACATTTTAAATGCTATATTCTATAGGTCTTTGAAGTGTTTGAAAACCATCTATCTATTTAAAATATATCACTGTTAGACCTTCAAAACATACCTAACATTACTACAAGTTTGATTGTTATAGATGAATAACTACTAACCTGTCTTTTTTTATTATCCTCAATAGTTTTCAAGAACTGAAACTTTATGTTTTTAAATGACCTGCATGGGTACAGTACCTTAAACAAGAGTAGAAATATATGTATGTATGTATGTATGTATGTATGTATGTATGTGTGTATGTATATGTATGTATATGTATATATATAACAAAAATAACCTTAAGTTTGTATCAATAATCAATATAGAAAAATCTATGCCAATGTAAAATATTTGCCATTTGTGATTGTTCAAAAGTAGACTCACAATCCACCCTTTTATTCCATCATTTCTATGCTATATCCCCCCTTTTTCACTTCGGAAAGAGATCCCTGAATCTAATCTCCTTTGTTCAGCTTTTTTCCTGACCATGACCAATAACAACTTGTAACCAACCCTCCTAAAACCATAATAAACATCCATAACCCATAGAATAAACATAAACCACTCACTCTACCTCTTGGGAATGTGGGTGCTGTGTTCTCCAGACTGCTTCCTATTGTCTTGGGGTGACAGCATCTTTGGGGGACCCTGAGAAAAATTAAGATAATGGTCAAGTCCTGGGAGAGCTAGCTGTATCATTCATTGTCCAGTCTCTGTGAAATGGGAAAGTGCAGGGCTTATCTAAAGTTCTGGTGAGTGTAGTCTGTGAGGCTGGACCATCTCAACTAACACCTTTGAAGATGTTCTAGAGTCAGAATTTTGAGGAAACTTCAACAGAGACATTCTGAGAAGATACTTGTCTTTACTGGTATCTGGTCCTTTTTTTCTGAAAACACATAAACTTTTAAAGGTAACATAAATATCTGCATTAGCACAAGTGTGGAATGTGTGGTGTTCATATGTCAGCTAAAAATGATTTTTTTTTGTTTTTATGATATTTGAGCAGGTAAAAGGCATCTGTCATGTCCATAAGTCCATTTGGACCTTATAACCAAACCTCTATCCATGCCGTATGAAAGCATGAGGATTCTGTAGCCAAGATTATCATGTCTCATCTAGTCTCAGAACTGTTTTCATAGTACAGAAATCAGCATATATATCACCTGTCCTGTAATCTTTCTTGGTTTCCTTCTTTATGTATGTAGCCAGGATTTTTAGGAGGTCACCCCCAATAAAATTTGATCTTTATTAATCTTGAGGAGAATCATAACTTTTTGTTTCCTGGGGAAACAAAGGTATAAACTCTCCCCCAATGCAACACATTTCCTGGCTTCCATTTTGAAGCCAAGATATCTCTAAAGTATATAGGCTGGTTTAATTCAGCAGTCCAGTCCATAATCCAGTATCTCTCAGCAGCTATTGTTTCTTGTATATTAGTATTTAAAAAATTCAAAATCAACAAAGTACCATACAGGGTCCAGACACCCTGTGTATTTCCCACCTTTATGTGGCTTATTTTTTAATATTACTTTACTCTCTCTTGAAAGACTTTATTATTTTTAAACTATTTACTTTTTTTCTATGACTGTCTATACCCATTTTTTACTGTATCTGTTTAAAGTTTTTTTCCCCTGTCTGGACCACTTTACTGTATGCCTGCAGTCTTCTCTGACCAAGTGAGCCAAGCCTTAAACCCACATGGCGCTGATTGGTTCAAGTCCACAGGCAACAGCCAGAAACCAAGTCTCTACATGCTACCGCCTGCCTGAGAGACTGCAGAACTAGGAAGACATGTTTGGCTCTGTGTTTGTGTGTTTGAAACTTTTTTTAAAGCTTTCTCAGGTCTTGTGTGGAAATACATGCCCTCACCTTGGATACCATATGTAGCAGTGCTTTTTTGTTGGGACCACCAGCCCACAAAGACATTGAAACCTATTCATTATGAAAGTGTTGTCTTTAGCTTAGGCTTGTCCCCAACTAGCTCTTATAACTTAAGTTAACCCATTCATGTTAATATATGTTCTGTCATGTGGCATTACCTGTCTTCCGTCTTGCCTCTCTTGTTTTTTCTCCATGTCTCCTGGCTTCTCCTGCATGCCTAGATTCCTCTTCCTTTTTCTTTCTCTCTGCCTGGAAATCCCACCTATACATACTCCTGCCTAGCTATTGGCAATTTAGCTCTGTATTAAACCAATCACAGCAATATATCTTTGCATAGTATACAAATATCCCACAATGGGGAGCAGAGCAGGAGAGGGCAGCTCTCCTGCTGAAGCAGTTGGTGAGGGGTAGGGACAGCTAGCTCTCTAGTGCCCAAGCCAGTTCTTGAATGGTCCTCAGTAGTAACACTGGCCATGGACATCATCACAGACCCCAGCTGAGATAGGGCCACAGACCCATTCACTGCCCTCTGCCACAGCTTGTGCCTGGACATCATCATGGTCTCGTGTGGCAGCACAGGCCACTCAGGTTAGTATGACCCAGGCAGCACATGTCCCCCAGGCATTAACATGGCCTCAGGTGGGAGCCCAGACCACAGAATCTGTATGGCCTTTGGTGTTAACATGAGCCTTGGACATCTACACAGACCCTACAGTGTTGTGGTAGGGCCACAGATTCAGACATGGCTCACAGCTGCAGCATAGGCCCAGATATCACATGGCCCCAGGTTGCAGAGTAAGCCACCAATATCAGTCTGTTCCTCACGCCCATTGTGTCTTCAGTTTAGCTTCTCTCCACAGCATTTGAACCACTCCACTTTCCTCCCATTTCCTGATCACATAACTGGTCATCACAGTGGTGCCTGCCCATCCAGGACACTTGGCACCAGGCAATAAGACATGTTTTTAAACTTTGGGTCAACAATCCTTTTAAGAGGTTCTTAGTCTGATTTTTGTTGTTGTAGCAGAATGCCACTGACTAGATAAATAGCAGTTTCTGGGACTCATAGTATGGGGTAGAGTCCAGGCCTGGCTAATGACTACTGACATCACTAGTACCATGGGCTAGCATCTACTAGGAGCCGCTTTCAGGTGATTTGTGGTCACTAACTCATTTCTTGTTATAACCATTCTATGATATGGGTTATGTTATCCTCTTCTTATAACTAAGAGAACTCAAGTGTCATATGTCTCATGAGGGAAGAGTTATGATTGAAACCAGTTGCATTTGGATCCAGAACCAATCACTTACAGACTATATCATGACACTCCTGAAAACAGCACAGAGATGAATTGAACAGGCACTCCTTTCCCCCTCAGTCTCTCAGGGAAAGAACTGCAACATCCTTTTTATTCTGCCTTTGAGCCCATCAGGGCATCCCATCATTCTCTGTAGTCCCTGCTTACCACATAGAGATACCATCAAACTGAGAAATCTAAAACAACTAGATCTGGTAGGTCAAACCAATTTTTTTTTTATTATTACTGAGAAGTTTTCAACAGATTTAGACTGCATTCAGTAGGTTTAGTCCTTGAAGTAAATTGTTTCCTGGTAGTTTCTTAGAACCACATCTGTTGAACTCATTATTGCCTTATTGTTATTATAAAGGTCTGAGAAAATGCTGAGGGAGACCCCAGACTCAAATAGTATGTAAAAGCAAAGAATGTTTATTAATATTCCACCGTATGTGAGGTTGTTCAAGACAGTAATGACCCCAATAGGAGCATGCAGGCTCCTTTTAAGCATGGCTAAGGGGAGTTTCAGGGACAGTTAGGTCATCTCGTGTACAATTAAATGAGCAAGCAGCGGTTACTCAGAGGGAACTGCTGGGTTTGTCCTTGAGGCATTGTGAGGCTGGCTCAGGCCTCATCCCTAAATGCAAGAGCATTATGGATAAATGACCCTTGTGGGAAACACACCTCTTCTGCCATTCTCGGAGAATGGATACCTAAATTTAGTTATGAGAGTGGGAGAGTTTAACCCCTTTATTATGACTAGATCTTAGATGGACCCTCAAAGGCCATGTGTTGAATGTCTAGTCCCCAGCATGTAGAAGACTGTTACAGTGTCAGTGGTTGTTGGGAGAGGGAGACACATGTTCTTAAGTCCAGCACTTTAACCACTCAGCCAGCCCAGTTCTGAGACATATTTTCTTTAGCAGTAGAGCCACTGGTAAGTTCTCCTAGCTCCTATGTAAGTAACTATAACCAAACGTAGTAGGTCAAAAAAAGAAGAAAAGGAAGAAGGGAAGATGGGACAAAACAGTTGACAATTGGATGGGCATAATTAGGAAGAGGAAGGTAATTATATGAAGTGGAGAATAAGAAACACTAAAATACGTTCCATACATGTATGAAAAAGAAAACACATGAAGTGAGAAACAGTGCAAGACAATTACGTCACTGAGAATGTGCCCTCAAGGAGAAGATTGAGACGCTGGACCCTTCTTTCATCTTAACTTCTAAGTCACCACAAAACAAGCAAATTGGGATCCTCTCTTCACATTCACTGTTTCTGCCTGGCCACATGTCCCAAAGCAATGCCCAGTGGATTCTGGACTGAAGCATCTGAATCCATAGTTCAAAATAAAGCCTCCTCCTAATAAGTTGGTTCTCTTGGGTGTTTTGTCACAGTCACAAAAGCTGGCCCACATGAGCTGGGTCCTGCTGTTCCAGTATCCTGACATAGATGAAATTGCATCTAAGGCTCCTGGAAGTCACCACACTTTCCAGCAGAGAGAGACCTCACTTCTCTGAGACCTTCCATTTGCATTGCTCCTTCTATCTTGAGGTCCTGCTTCTTCAGAAATAGTCTGTTTTTATATGTGTGGGCTGCTTACCCACAGAACTCTACCCTAGCCTCTCAGTGTAACAGATTTTACAGAATGGCTGTAAGTTCAGGCCAGAGTAGCATCAGTGCAAACTGCTTTAAAATAATGCACAAATTAATTATTCTTTTAGTTTCCCACTTACAAATTCTATCACCAAGACGTCCTCCAATTATCTTCCCAGGAGTGCAGGTCACATCTCTCAGTCTCTGTTCTCCCTCCTCTTTCTTGCCCTCCCCTGCTTCTCTCTACAGTGGCCATCTCACATTACAGTGCACTCAAGATTGCCTGGAGGGATTGTTCAAGCATCACTGGGCATCATCACACAGTTTCTCGTTTAGAAGGACTGAAACAGACTATGAAAGTTTGTTTCATTTTCTATTCTGTTTTCTTTTCTTGTGGTTTTGAGATATGGTCTTGAGTAGTTCTTGCTGTCTTCAAATAGTCAAGGCTGACCTTGAGTTCATCTTCCTCCAAGTCAAGTACTTGGATTACAGACACACACTACACTACCTAGCTAAGATATACTTTCCTATTAAGTGCCAAGGTGACTCACACTCTAGTCTTGAGAACACATATTAAAGAATATTGCTTTGGAATTAGGAATAGACTCAGTGGACAGTGTTAGGGTAGAATTCACTGGGCCCTTGATTTGAACCCAAGCCTTACACACAAAAGTCAGACACTCCTTGCTGATGAAATGGGAAAGTTCATGAAAACAGGGAAAGCTGTCTGGTTCTGGCTTAACGCTGCTCAGGACACAAAGCTGTCATGATGGAGAATATTGGTGATGCCATCTCAGACCACCCTTACAGTCGGTGGCTAGAACTGGCTGCTATCCCCAAAAAGTGACAGCTGCCACAGACAAGAAGAAAATTGCCAAGAGACCAAAGATCAAACCCTTTGTGAACATGTGTGATTACAATCACCTCACACCCACAAGGTACTCTGTGGCTAACCCCTTCGACAAAACTGTTGTCAAAAAGGACATCTTCAGAGACGCAACTCTGAAAAACAAGGCCAGATGGGAGGCTAAGCTCAAGTTTGAGGAGCTATGCAAGGTGGGGAAGAACAAGTGTTTTTCAGAAGCTTCAGTTTTAGGTATATTTTTGTTTCCTTTAGTGATGATGATGAGGAGGAGGAGGACACTCTCTTCACACATCACAAGAATGAGCTGAGCATAGAAGCACACTTGTAGGATCCTAGCACTCAAGAGGCTAAGGATAGGAGGATTGTGAGTCCTAGGTCAGCCTTGGCTACAACACAAGTTGAAGATCAAAGGTTGGAGAGTGCGCCCAAAGATGAACTGTAATCCGTGATGGTAAAGTCTTGTTATTCAAGAAAGCACCAGGGCAAAACGCAGGCCAGAGCGAGGTTACAGGAACCCAGCAAGTGTGGCCAGAAAGAGCGGCCAGGGTCTCCACGTGCAGTCTTTAAGAAGCTTCCTTTACATCACCTTGGCTTTCCTTCACCACGCCCTTCTGGGGAGTCCCGGGTCCACCTGGTACCTGTCCCAGGACTATTGGGCGGGGCTAGGGTGTCTCCCTACAATTCCCCTTTTAGTCTAAAAGAGGATTAAAATTTAATAGTGTAAAATATCCAAAACTAACAATCATAAAGGTGAAATACAAGAAGATACAATAATCTGCTATGACACATCCTATGTCTATTCCAGCTAAGTCTTAAAGTCATGTGGAAAAGGTGTCTAACTTGAACACCTCCTTCCAATCCCAAATCTAAACAATAAGAAGGTCATTCTTAACTAGGCTTACACTACCCTAATAAACAATAATGGGGAACGGGGGTGTAGCATCTTCTAGGTTACTTCCTGCTGAAATGGAACGATGGTAGTCATGTGGGGGCCCTGTGGAAAAAGAAATGCCAGTACAGGGAAAGTCTCTAATTAGTTATGTCTAGTCCATGTTAGATGAGATTTGTTTGATTGAAGATCTACGTTGAAATCCTTAACTTGACTGAAGTCATTACTCGACGTTCTGGTTGGAGTGTCAGTCGAAACGAGTGAGTTGAATCCAGTGCAGTCGGAGAGGTGTAGTCCAATTCTTTTTCCGGAGCATGCAGGGATTGCTATCAGGCTGGTTCTCGTTGGCTGTATGGGACTCAAACATAAGTGTCATCAGAGAAATGTTCGCTTGTTCATGTATGTATACTGGGAAAGGCAATCCTTGAAGAACAACAATTATGAGAGGGTGTAGGCCTTGAAAGAAAGAGCCAAGAAAAGACAAAGATAGTCCTCTTATTTTTCATTTATTCTGTTTTACAGTAATTGGCTTCTTGATATAACACAGAAACTTTTAAATGTTGTTAAATAACATGCTTGGATTTTAGAGTAGGAAAGCCAAATCCAACTCTAAATCCTGCATCGATTTAATTGAATAGGGACTAGGAAATGAAGAGACATAGAGTTATTTGAGAGACAGCTGTAAATTTTACCGGATGGCACGTTCCTTTTGTTCGATGGTTATAGCTACGTTCTTTCCTTAAGTATCCATACATGTAGTGTCCTTTGACTTCTGGAGGAGGGTTCCTCAGTAAATACCTGTCAGTCATCCTTGTTGAGAGGGTTGTCTTCCTCAACTCAAATCTTGATCAATTTTGATGGTATCCAAAGATTTTCTTCTCCTGTGGAGACAAATGCAAAACCCCTACCCCAACATAACACATGTCCAGGTTTCCATACCGAGGTCAGCACATCTTTGAAATACACTGGTTGGTTCAGTTCAGCAGTTTTTTCCGTAGTCCAATGTCTTTCCACAGCTGTTTGTCCACTGTCATTGGCATTAAGAAAGTTTAGCGTTAATAAAGCATTATGCAATCCATGTTTGGGGGGTTTCGACTTACCAGCTTGCCTATGGAGCATCTCCTGTTAGACCCTTCAACGACTGCTTGTCCTGTAGGGTTGTGTGGTATACCTGTGACATGCTTAATGTTATAATATTTGAAGAACTGTTCCATTTTTGTGGAGACATATGCTGGAGCATTGTCAGTTTTTATCTGCGCCTGTATACCCATAACTGCCATCACCTTCAGTAGGTGTGTAATAACAGAATCAGCTTTTTCAGAGTTGAGAGCAGTAGCCCATTGGAAACCTGAGAATGTGTCAATGGTATGATGTACATATTTCAAATTTCCAAATTCTGTAAAGTGAAAGACATCCATTTGTCAGATCTCATTCCTCTGAAGGCCTTTAGGATTACATCCTGCTGGCAGCGGAGTTTGGTTGTAAAAGGAACAAGTAGGACAGTTTCTCATTATCTCCTAGGCTTGTTGCCAAGTGACGGAGAAGTCCTTCTTTAAGCCCTTGCTATTTACATGATGCTTTTTATGAAATTCTGAGGCTTTTAGCACATTGCCAATCAATAAACGATCGACCTCGTCATTGCCTTGTGCCACTGGGTCTGGCAGACCTATATGGGATCTGATATGCGTAATGTACAGTAGGTTACTTCTGTTTCTGATTGTTTCCTGTAACTGCAAGAACAATGATGTTAGTGTGGAGATGCCACGGCGGGGTGCTCCCTGCCACTCCTGGGCTAGGCTGCCTTTCCTGGCTGTAGCGGTCCCAGCGGAGCCCCAGTGGGCTCCTCCCGGGTCTCGGGGTCATTGGGCGCCAACTGAAGATCAAAGGTTGGAGCGTGCGCCCAAAGATGAACTGTAATCCATGATGGTAAAGTCTCTTTATTCAAGAAAGCACCAGGGCAAAACGCAGGCCAGAGCGAGGTTACAGGAACCCAGCAAGTGCGGCCAGAAAGAGCGGCCAGGGTCTCCACGTGCAGTCTTTAAGAAGCTTCACCTTGGCTTTCCTTCACCACTCCCTTCTGGGCGAGTCCTGGGTCCACCTGGTACCTGTCCCAGGACTATTGGGCGGGGCTAGGGTGTCTCCCTACAAGTCCCTGTCACAAAAACAAAACAGTAACAATAATGCAAAACCCATACACTTGAAAACAACAAATTCTTTTTACAAGCCTTAAAGAGAGCATCTCCCTTTCTTTTTAATTTTGCTATCAACACAAGAGACATCACACTATACTGCAAGCACTTAGAAACTTTTGTAGTTTGCCCTCTACAGTGATGCCAGTGTTCCCACCAAACCTCTTGTTGGAATTTAACTGCTATTGCAGCAACAGTAAGAGATGTGGCCTTTAAGAGGTAATAAGGTCTGCTCTCATGAACTGACTATGCAGGACCAGATCAGTTCTGTGGGAGATGGTAGCTGGTAAAAAGGATGGGTTTGGCATACTTTCCAGTACATTGCCCAGATGGTGGGGCTGAGCTCTTGAATTTCCCAAGTCTCAGACCTCAGAAGAAAAAGGACATAATGTGTCAATCTTTGGGAGGAAAATAAGGAAAGAGAAGAACATAACATGGCCAAGCTAAGAGAAACAAACTGTAAGGGATATGACATGTTCTGTTGTGATGTTTTTGATCTTTTGTCTTTCTTGGGTCTTTGAGGGGCCCTCCACCCAGCTCCCAAATCACACATAGAGTCTTATTACTTATGAATGCCTGGCCTTAGATAGTCTTGTTGCTAGCCACCTTTTCTTAAATTAACCCATCTTTTTCCTCTGTTCTTTTATTTTTCTTACTTCCATATATCTTACTTTCCTTCTTTCTCCATGGCTGTCTGGCTGGGTGGCTGGCCTTTGATATCTCTCTCTCCTTGTTCTCTTGCTGCTCTTCTCTTCCTCCTTTTTCTTCTATTTATACTTTCTGCTGGTCAGTCCTGCCTATCCTTTCTCCTACCTTGCTATTGACCATTCAGCTCTTTATTAGGACCATCAGGTGTTTTAGACAGGCAAAGAATCACAGCTTCACAGAGTTAAACAAATACAGCATAAAAAGTCCACCCCTTCAAATAATATTCCACCACAGTGTGCTGGAAATCGCAAGAAAACAGAAACCAAGCTGAATTCTCAAGACCGTGTTAGGAAGGTCAGAGACAGAAGCCGGCTAGGTCATGAGCCAGTAGGAACTCAAGTATGAGGGATTGGCTGGAACCATGAGAAGAATAAAAGTTAAGGAAACACATTCAATGTCTGGAAATTAGCTAGAGAAAAATGGGGAAAGCACATTGACTATAGCCACCAAATATCTATTTTTCTGCATAACAAAATGAGTAGTAAGTGTGGTCTGCTTCCCAATTCAGAAAAATATATAGGCCTTGGAAATGTCTAAGCATAATGAAGATAACAGAAAATTCTAATCTTTCCATACAAAGATAACTATTACAAACGTATGCTGTATTTTTTATTTTTAAAATAAATGATTTTAGTATTTTTCATGAGTATATTGCAGTCATTTGCTTAGGTAATTAAATCTTCATTAGAAGCAGACTTTTAAGTGCACATATTACAAATATCTTACTGAATAGACCATCAGTAATTTACTCAATCATTTATTGGTCTTTTATTAGATACTAGATCACTGTTTATTTTTCACACATTAAAAATAAAATGATAATAAATACTTTAGTTCATAAATCTTGATGCTGCTGAATATTTCCTTAAGATAAATTTCTAGATATTACTTGGGCAGACACATAGTTTATATTGATTATCAACTTGATAGGATCTAAATCACCTAGGGGACAAATCTGTGGTCATGTCTGTGAGATATTTTCTGGATTATATTAATTTGAGGTGGCAGTTGATTCATTCCTTCCACAGTGGATTCTAAGGATCTAATTTGGGTCTTCAGGTTTTCATTGCAAGGGCTAAGCCACTTAGCTGATGCTAATTTTCTATATTTGGAACAATGTTCCATATACCTTAAAAACATTTATTCATTCATTTTAAATTTTATTTTAGTGATATTTAGCTTGCATGTATGTCTGTGTACCATGTGTATGCCTGGTACTTGTGGAGGCCAGAAAGGGGTCTTATATCCCCAGAACTGACTGCAGTTACAGATGTCTATGAACTGCCACATGGGTACTGAGAATCAAACCCAGATCCTCTAAAAGAGATCTTAACCATTGAACTATCTTTGCAGACCCACACTGTTTCATTTAATTTTCTTCCTAATTTCTAATCTAACTGTGTTAATATCTGACAAGCAATGTGCCAGCTTAAAAATATTCTGGATTTATAAAGTGCAAGGATGAAGATTGTGAATGAAGTATGACTTTAGCAAATGCACTAGTGCTTAGTCTTGTGAGGAACACAAGCTGTACAGATGACAGGTAATAGGCACCTCTGACAACCAAACATAGCTCAAGGAGTAAAAAGGTGGTGTGAAATGGGTTCTCCATCTTCCTAAAGCTGTGACCCTTTAACACAGTGGTTCTCCACCTTCCTAAAGCTGAAACACAGTGGTTCTCAGCCTCCTAAACACTGAGACCCTTTAACACCTTGGTTCTCAGTCTCCCTAACACTCAGACCCTTTAACACAGTGGTTCTCAGCCTCCCTGATGCTGAGATCCTTTAATTCAGTTCCTCATGTTATGGTGACCCCCCCCCAACCATAAAATTATTTTTTGCTTCCTAATAACTGTAAGTTTGCTACTGTTATGAATCATGAATCATAATATAAAATGTATGTGTTTTCCAATGGTCTTATGCTACCCCTATGAAAGGATCTGTTGACACCAAGAGTTGGGACCCACAGGTTGAGAGGCGCTGGTTTATAGCATGCCTAGGCTTTTTTAGCAGTTGGACATAAAGGCAGGAATGGTCATGGGTGTCAGTTGTTGAAAGGCTGAGGGTGTGAGGATCACTTGAGCTCATGAGTTTGAAGCCAGCCTGACAACATAGTAGGACATTTCCTCACTCACTCAAGAGAGAGCAACTGAGGAAGGGGAGACTGTGGGGGCAATCAGAACTTCAGAAGCAATACTAGCCACAACAGCAAGTTTTAAAAATTCTATTATTTAAAAACATGGAAATTTTTAAAAAATCACATACTGAAGTTACTCAAAGCCTTGATGGGTTAAACTATCCCACTTTTGCAGCTGAATCTAGATTTCAGCTCTCTGAGGGGGGAAAACAGTGTCTACTCCAACAAAGGGTCATTTATCAACAAATTACATTCAGGGATGAGGGAGAGAGCAACAACAAAGCCTGAGTCAGCCCACAATGTCTCAAGGGCATTTCCTGCAAGCCCCTTAAGACTTACCCAAGTATGTCCAAAGATAAAACCTCAGACAGTCAAAAATATACTAATATAACTGCTGTTTGCTTGACCAATCATGTTTGAGATGACATAACTGTCCCTGAAATTTCCCTAGCTGTGCTTAAAAGGAGTCTGCTCCTCTCGAGGTTGTTGCCATTTTGTACAGGTGAACGTCTCCGCATATGCTGGTGAAAGACCCCTGCCCCTTAGCCCTTTCTTTCTCAAGTTTGCCTCCTCCTCCGGTCGGCGGCTTCCCCGATCCCCACCCCCCCGCCGGCCTCCACTTCCCCCACTGCCCCTTAGCCTGCCCGGCCCGCCCGGCACGAGGGCGAGCACCAAGTGAGCCGGCCTGGAGCCCTGCCCCTGAGCCCCCGCCCGATGAGAAACACTCCGTCCCAAGGTCTCCGCCCCCAAGGTCAGCCATCAGGAAGCCGAGGGGGGGGAATTGAGTCTATTGTACCAGACACCAGACCTTGAGAATATGTTGATCTAGAATGGCTCTGTGTCTCATTTAAACCATCCAATAGAAATGATTCTGTATTTCGCCTCATTTGAAAGACTCTGTGTTTCACCTCATTTGAATAACTCTGTACTGCGCCTCATTTGAATAACCCTGTATAGCGCCTCATTTACATTGACCAATGGGAATAGCTCTGTACAATGCCTCATTAGAATTATCCAATAGAATCCCTGCTCCTAGCTTGCGCCTTTTTCCCTATATAAGGACCCCTTTCCCTTGGCTCGGCGCGCTTGGCCTCACAGAAGCTAAGTCGCCCGGGTACCCGTATCTCCAATAAAGCCTCTTGCAGTTTGCATCCAAGTTCGTGGTCTCGCTGATTCCTGGGTGCGGGTCTCCCTCTACGAAAGTATCTCTTCGGGGGTCTTTCACTGGTATAAACACTCTTTGCTCTTACATACTATTTGTGTCTGGGGTCTTCCTTCCACATTTTCTCAGACCCTTACAATCTCAATGAACTTCTTTAGTTAGAAGAACCATTCTAAAGCTGTGGCAATTCAGGTTAGGTTTTATTCTCTCTCTACCAAATATACTTTATAAACTTATTCATCAACAAAAGTAAAAATCCATGACAGGGTTAGAAAACAAAATTTGTTTATACCTCCTGTCTATCAGCTGCGTTTAGCCCCTTCCTCATTCCCTACTGTTTACCCTTTCTTGTTCTCTCTTCCACTTGTCATACTGGATCCACTTATACATTGTTTTGTTTTTTGCTTTGTTTGTTTTGGTTTTTTGGGGGTGAGGAGTTGAGACATGGTTTCTCTGTGTAGCTTTGGAACCTGTCCTGGCACTCTCTTTGTAGACCAGACTGACCTCAAAATTCATATAGATCAGCCTGCCTCTGTCTCCCAAGTGCTGGGATTAAAGACGTGTTCCAGTATTGCCCAGCTATGTTTGTTTTTATGTGTACATATATTATTGACAAAGTTCTGCAATAGAGGGAGAATATGTGGGCTTTATTTCTTTTAGCAATTGTATGATCACTTGATACTATTATATATTCTAAGTCCATCCATTTTCCTGCAAATTTTGTGATTGCATTTTTCTTTAGAACTGAAGAGTAGTTCAATATATATAAAGTTTTCATTATCCTTTCATCTATTGGTGGACATCTAGGCTAATTCCAGTTCTTTGCTGTAGTGAATAGAGCAGCAATGAGCAAAGTACAAATTTCTCTACGGTAGCATATGGATATATGCCAAGAGTGAAATAGATGGGTCCTATTGTATTTCTAGCTTTAAGTTTTTGAAAAATCACTTAAGTTATATCTATAATTTTATTTGCACCCCTATCAATTGTGAATAAGAATCCCTGTCCTGCTAGGCAGTGGTGGTGCATGCCTTTAATTCCAGCACTTGGGAGGCAGAGGCAGGAGGATCTCTGTGAGTTCGAGGCCAGCCTGGTTTACAAGAGCAACTTCCAGGACAGCCTCCAAAGCCACAAAGAAATCCAAAAAAAAAAAAAAAAGAAGAAGAAGAAGAAAAAAAAAGATTCCTGTCTTAGGTTTTGAAATTAGTTTTTGAGAACTGGTAATATGCATAAAGTTCCACAAAGACCCAGAGCTTGATCAGTGAATTGAAAATAATATATTACTAAGAGCTCCAGTTGTACTTTGCAACTATAAAACTTCCCAGAGTGAAGAAATGACCACAGCCTCCAAGTTTTATGAGGATAAAGGAATGAGGTCTTTCCAGAGCTCACCACTTCTCCTGGGAGGTGCAACAATCAGCATCTGTGGTAATAGTATCTCAAACTGTAGTTGTCCACCATTAAAGATGTAGATAAGACTGAGTTCAACCTTTGTTTTGCCTTACTGAAATTCCAGTGCTATCAGGAATTCTTGTTCTCCAAAAGGACATATCTCTCAGTCAGCTTCTATGCAATGCTCACACTTTGCTGTTAATCTTGACATATCTCCTCATGTTCTGACCTGAAAGGTAGGTCCCCATGTCAAAACCTTCAACTGTAGCTACTCAGTTGATTTAGACAGTTAACCAGCTTTCTGCTGCTGTGACCAAATACCCAAAAGAAGATCAACCTGAGGGGAGAAAAAGCTCCTTTGCCTTAGGGTTTCAGTTTTGTTGCTTCGGGCCTTATGGAAAGGCACCCATTATTAGAGGAAGGGGCCAGGGTTTCAGTATCCCTTCAAAGGCTTCCCACCTCCCAATAGTTCTAATAGCTGGGACCAAACCTTTGGAGATGTTCAATTTCTTAATCAACACACACACACACACACACACACACACACACACACACACACACTCATAAATAGACTTATCCAAATCTTTTGAAATGTTTACCCTGAGCCAGAACAAACAGCTTAAGGCTAGCAGTAATTTCTGTCTTCAACAGCCCTTCAGTTCCTCTGTTACAGAACTGGTTAAGTTACTGGTCAGGGAGCACAGAGAATCAACACTATGAAGTCAAGTGTGGGGGTGGGGGTGGAGCAGGCAAATCGATCAAGCAGTAGGCAGTAAAAGCAGTAAGTAGGAGAGAAGCAAGGAAACCTGAGGAGCTTGGAGTAATGAAGTACTCCAGACAGAAGTGTGCTGAATGCTGATTCAGCTACTCTGGGTTCTGCTGAGAGCTCAGAAAAGATAAAGCTAAAAGTGACCAATGAATGTGGAGATTTGACAAGGAAGCATTGTGGAGGAGAGGTTGAAGTCCAATCAAAATGGATGCAACAGATGAAAAAAAAATGGAGACAGTATGTGCAAGCAGATATGTCAGGATGCTGGAAGGAAATGCAAGATACGGGAACACTTGTCTTAATCTTAAAAATATGTTACCCTCTGCTCAGAGCTCAAGGAATCTCACAAGAGGGAAGGTGAAAAAAAAAATTGTAAGTACCAGAGGGGACAGATGACATCAGGAGAACAAGACCCTCTGAATCAACTAAGCAAGACTCATATGAGCTTACAGAGACTGAAGCAGCAAGCACAGCAGGGCCTATGTAGGTCTTCATCCGGTTCTTTGCATATATGTTATAGCTGTTAGCTTAGTATTTTCATGGGACTCTTGACTGTGAGAACTTGTGACCCTCTGACTCTGGTGCCTGATCTTGGGACTCTTTTCCTCCTGTTGGGATGCTGTGTCCAACTTTTATATAACAGTTTTTGCTTCATCTTATATTTTATTTTGTCGTATTTGGTTATTTTCTCTTAGAAGCCTGTTCTTTTCTAATGATAGAAAGGAAGTGGATTAGGATGGGGTGGGGGTTGGGACTCAGGAGAGTAAAATGTAGTGATATATTATTTATGATTTATTAAAGCTTGCCCGAGGATTGAGACACAAGTGAGCCACAAGCCATAGAAGCCAGGCACACACCTTTAAACCCAGCAGCCAGAAGTTAGGAGGGGCAGTATACTTCTTTAATCCTAGGATTCAGGATTAAGAGACAGATCTCTGTGAGTCCAAGGCCACCCAGATCTACTCGAGTGGATTAGTCTAAAACAGAATTATAGCTCACACCTTTAATCCCAGCACTAGAGGGGAATATAAGACAGGAGCAAGTATTCAGTAGGAGGTTTCATTCTCCAGGCACACTGAAGATAGGGCCATTTGTTTTCCTGCCACACTGAGGAGAGGCAGCAGTTTGAGACTTGGTGAAGTGCTCGAGTTTGGATCAGCCCTTTCAGCCTGAGCTAGAGGTGAGAGCTAGTGGTTAGCTGCTTTGCTTCCCTGATCTTCAGCTTGAACCCCAATATCTGTCGCTTGGTCTTTTATTTGATTGTGTTACAGTAGAGAGAGGTGAAACTGCAATCTGCATATATTGTATGACAAAGTAATCTATTTTCAATAAAATGAAAAAATACATTACTATTCAGATGGGAATAATGCAGTAGTCAGGTGAGATAGACCAACTAGGAGAGTGACAGAAGAAAACGTATTTCCAGATCCTCACTTGCTGGGAAGAAAGAACTTAGTCTTTGAGATGAACATTTATACCTTTAAAAATATAAACCTTTAAAAAATATAAACAAAGATGGAACACAAGAGAAGAAAAGAAGTTAGGTAGAGATTAGGTGGTGGGAAGATGAGAGTGCTAGAAAATTTCTAGCTCCTAACCAACTAATAGAGTGAAAACATATCTCTTGTAGGTTAATGTTGAAGGAAACCCTTCAAAAATATTTCTCCCTTCTTCTTGTCCACAAAAACCTTAAAGTAGGAGGGACCACTTTTAATCAGAAATATGCTGTTGCAATAGGTGCAGGAGATGAACTCAACTTTGATTTGTGGAAAGGTTCAGTGAACACTCTAAAGGGACAAGGAGGACTCAGAAGGAGCAGTCAGAGCCTCAAGAGAGTTGGGAAAGTAAAAACATTCAAAGGGCTGGTCATTATAAACACAGTTGGGCAGCTGTGTCTCCTAGCTGGTGATTCTAGGAGTTAGAATTCAATTCTGTCTTCCCACACAGGAGTCCACTTCAAAAGAATGGCTCTTAGGCCCTTGAAAAACCAAACAAACAAACAAACAAAAAAAAACACTTCTGAGTTGCAGGAGATACACATGCATCCCAAAGGGACAAAGGAGTGACTAACAAGTTTAAACATTTGGAAGTTATTTGTTGGTATGTATTGCGATATTGGTATGGGCCCATGTTCATGCTTGTGAGGTGCTTCTTCTTCTTCTTCTTCTTCTTCTTCTTCTTCTTCTTCTTCTTCTTCTTCTTCTTCTTCTTCTTCTTCTTCTTCTTCTTCTTCTTCTTCTTCTTCTTCTTGAGACAGGGTCTCTCACTGACTAACTAGAGTGGCTAGCCAGTTAGTGCTGAAGATTCGCTGTCTCAGATCCTTCGGAGCTGGGTTATAGTATCTGCCATGCTTGTTTTATTTCTCCCATGGATGCTGGGGTACATACTCAGATCTCCACACTTATGTGGCAGACACTTTGCTGACAGCTCTCTCCCCATTCCATGGGCCTTTTCAGCAAGTGTCCCAGCCTATGTAGGCTAGAACAAACAGTAAGTTCTCTTGGCAGCTTTGAACGGGCTCTAAAAGGGGCTTGGGACATCAAAGGGAACTGTTAGAAATGGTGCCAGGGCTGAAGTCTTTTCATGTGGAGAGGATGTGAACTGGAAGTCCACAGGTTTTGTAGGCCAAGGTCAAGACCTACTTAAGGACACTCGAGGAACCTGGTTGTTTAGTCAAGGAGAGAATCTGTCATTCTCAAGCTACCCAGGCCAACCTTTTTCCAACATTTAATTGAGAGAAAAGTTATATCTGATCTGTTTTTTCCTTACCTGCTTCTATCATTTTCTCCTCTGACTCTATAGCTTCTACTATAATATTTCTCACATAGAAATTTCTCACATGATACCTCAGCAATTCTCATAATCTTATGTCATTGTGCACACATGCACACAATGACACTTTCCCAGGGGACAATTTAGCCAGTGTCTCCTAGTTACAGGATCTGTGCAGTGCTGGGATATAAGGAACTCAGGTCTCTTCATGTAGTACTCTCAACTCCCCCGCCCCCACCACGTTCTAAGCCACTCTGCTGCTTCCACCGCCATTGTTTTTGTTTTTGTTTTTGTTTTTAATTTATCTCTGCAGAACCTAGCCCTTAAGACAAAGGTAGGTGTGTTTCAACATTCTCACAATTTGTCATCCCAGAGTCCCTCAATGGTAGGCAATCTGCAGCATATTCTCAGAGTATTGGGAAACCACAAACCCCATGAAATACCAGTTATACTTGGTAGGACAGATTTAATACAAAAGATATTAAGTATTGTTGGGGGTCAGAACCTTTCTTCACTACTAGTGAGAGTGGGATGGTGCAGCCACTTTGAAAGCAGTATGGCGGTTTTTTGAAGTTCAGATGGAGTTATTAGTCTAGCCACTCCACTCCTTGATTTCAACTTCACTCAACAGAAATGAAAGTGTATGCATACAAAAACAGGTACATGAATGCTTATAGCTGTATTATTTGTAATAGCCAAGAGATGGAAACACTGACATGCCTAGCAACTGCTGAATATATAATATGAAATGAAGTATGGAATACAATGGAATACACTTCGGTGAGAAAAAGAAATGGAATTTTGACTTATGCTACAGCTCATGAACATTGAAAGCATTATGCTAAATGAAAGACGTCAGACACAAAGACCACGTATTGTATGGCTGTTTTTATTTGAAATGTCCAGACTGGGCAAATTCATAGAGAAAGTTAAGTCGTTTTTTCTAGGAAAAGGTTTGTGGAAAGGCAGCTAAGGAGTAGTGATTGCTAAAATGTAAAGGCTTCTTTTTGGGCCGATGAAAATATCCCAACACTGTAGTCCTAGTGTAGTCATAGTTGCACCTATCTGTGAATACTGATACACTAAAAATGGACAAATTGTTTGATACTTAGGTGGTACATCATTAGTGGTGTTATTTCTTAAACTGCCATCCAATATTTCAATAACTGAAATTTGGGATTGAAAATGCAAAACGTTGTTATTTCTGGTCCCCGCGCCAACAACTGGGGGGCTCCCGGGCAAGCCTGGGCTTTCACGTGTGCTGTCTCCACGCCGCAGCAGCGCTGCAGAGGTTAGTCGGGACAGTGTAGGACGCGGCTGCCGCCCGCGGCCCCAGGTCAGCGCGCCCCTCCTCCGGGCCTGAGTCACGGCGTCGCCCGAGTCCGAGTCCCCACGCGAGGATGCTGCGGTGAGCGCGGTGGGGACGCCGCGGGCCCTGGGGCGCAGCGTGGGGCTCTCGGCCGCCGGGCGGCGCCGCTCGGGACCTCTGGGGACAGTCGGCGGCCTGCGCGCCCCGGGCCTCCATGGCGTTCACCCGGAAGAGGCAGCGCGAGCAGCAGCTGCAGTTCTACTCCAAGGAGAGGTGCGCGGGGCGGGGGCCGGGAGACCGGGAGGCCGGGCGGCACTTAGGCGCTCTCCCACAGGCCGCGGCCGCCTCCTGGGTCCGGGAGTCGAGAGTGGGCCCGGCTGGCGGGGACCTCGGGACTCAAAGGCAGGGCCAGCCCGCGCCCGCATGGGGGCGAGCAGCCCGCGCCCGTCTCACACACACACATACACACACACGGGGCCCTGCGTCCCGCAGCCGGCCTGCGTGGGAAGCTGTTGGAGAACCGCGTGCGACCGTAGGGTTGCGGTCACCCGCGGCCCAGGAAGGACTTGAATAAAGAGCTACGGCCTCCCTCAGATCCCGTCCCCTTCTAAGGAAGCGCACTTCCGTCCCTCGTGTCCTTCCTAGTGCGGTTTTGTGACCCGCACGCCTGCGGATAATCTAGCTGTTCTTCCAGCGGGAAAGCCGGCTAAACCGTTTTTGCAAACACGGGGTTTGTGGGAGCTGCGGTCGGACTATCACATTGTCGCTTGGTGGAGCTCTCTAAGCTGGTTATACCTGGAAACGCAGGTGCAGCTTCTAATTCTGGGTGAATTTCCCTTCACCTGTAGTTGTTACTCAGCCCGCCTCTTCATCTAAACATCTCTCTCTCTCTCTCTCTCTCTCTCTCTCTCTCTCTCTCTCTCTCTCTCTCTCTCTCTCTCTCTCTCTCTCTCTCTCTCTCTCTCCTCTCTTCTCTCTCTCTCTCTCTCTCTCTCTCTCTCTCTAATCTGTAATGTCGGACTGGCCAGGTGGTGTGTTCTGAAATTGCATTTCCCACCTGAGTTTACATGGGATTTCTTTGTCTGGCACCAACGACTTGTTAAGACTTGGTGCTGTGTTTTGCATTGATGAGCATGAACCTTTTAAACGCTTGAACTGTTGTCATGTTCTAGACTTCATTAATAGTCATTTGTAACAATCCTGTGACTTCAGTGATGAACAGAAAAACCGGGAGGGTTGTTTTGTTCTGTTTTATCTTTAGATTCTGACTGTTGTTTTGATCGTCTTACACTGTTTGTAATGTTAGGGGAACCTGCTGTCCTTGCTATTTCCAGCATATGCTGTTTTGTTTACATGCTAGGCCCACCGTACTCCCAGGTAAGAGTTCTCCTAGGTCAAACATTTATCAGCTATCAATCAGTTAACTATTCTCTACAATCAGCATGGGCACTTCAATTCTACTTCCTGATCACCCCCAATTTTTTTTTTCTCTGCCTACTGGCTTTTCAATCTTAGGGTGTATGTATGTATGTATGTATGTATGTATGTATCTGTATATTTTAATTAAGGAACATCTCTGAGTGTGAGATTTGAACTTAAATCAAGGAGATTCTTCATAAATCATACAATTCATTCAAAAAGACCAACTTTTAAAAGTTAACTTTGGAAAACCAACCTTACTGAGACCCAAATTTAACATTTCTGCCCACATGTGTCTTGGCTTAACTGTCATTTGGCAACATTAAGGACAAATGAGCAAGATGATAAAGGCCATTGGCTCTGGCTATCTCAGAGAGCAGTTCCTTTTCCTGGGGAGCTTGAGGCTAGTGAGAGATAACCAGAGGCCTCCCCTCTGCCCTGTGCACTCAGTGGCTCCTCTCAAACTGAGTTTGGGATTTTAGATTTCTAGAGCTGCCAAACAGTGACCCCAGAGAAAGAGAAACTGAAGTTAGTATGTATGTCTCTGCTGCTGAATTAGCTCCAGTTAGCATGAGCAGAGTTTGTTTGGGAGATTCTGTGCCAGGAGTTTGGATCATAGTGATGACAGAAGGAAGAATGCAGCAAAGTGGATTTGTATTCTAGATGTTTAATGAGATAGAGGTGACCGGAGATGGTATTGTATATGGCATTTAAGAGGGTGGAGAAAGAAGCCTGGCTGGGATTGTTAGGTACAATATGAGACACTCAGTTAAATATTAATTTCAGATAATTTTTGGCATATGTCCCATGTAGATTTGGGGACATATTTATACTAAAACTTAGTGTAGATTAAGTATATTGTTTCTCTAAAATTCAACTTTAACTGGGATCCTGTACTGCTACTTGCTAACCCACACAGCCCTGCACTGAAACTTCTGGTATGAATAGCCATGCACTGGTGCTGTTTGCTGAAATTTATGAAAAAAAATGCCTTAGTAATTTTCAGGACCAGAATGCAAATAGACAATTAGTTCTATTGTTCAAATTAAGTGTTTTGTATCCCTTCCATTATGTCAGCAGCCATATAAATTTTGCTAGTTATTTTTAAATATCATGATTAGATGTTGATGAAGACAAATGACAAAAGTAAAGAGAAAAATTCACATATGTTCTCTGAAATAGTTGAGCATGGCAGAAGTGGTCAGTGGGTAAGGAAATAAGGAATTCTACAAACTGTCACTTGTTATTCTATTTCTGAATTGTTCTATTTAAAATTTATCTTCACAACTATTTTTATCTTACTCTGTAGAAGTTTACATAGTTGAGACACATGCCTTCAAAGCAGAAGCTGTAGTTTTATTTCTGTGATATAATAGAATGAACAACGGTGGTTTATAAGATATGGTGTCAGGCTAAAATGTTAGTGATTCTTAGTTTTCTGTTGTATGTGTACATATCACATGAATAGTTTTACAGTTTTGTTGTATGCCTACATGTTTCATGAATAGTTTTACAGGCATTCTAGAGACTTCCAGTTGGCTTTAGAGAGCCCATGAACATATAACTCCTTGGTTACACTGATATTAAATTTCTTTTACTCAACATGTTTGTTTATCAGTTGAGTTTGCATTTATTAAAAATACTTTTTCAGAATACTAAGTGATTTATTTTTCTACTGTGTAATCTTCCATTTATAACATGGAACATTCCAGTCTCTTATATCCATTTCGTAGGTTGTGCCAGATATTGGAAAAGGAGATAAATTGCAGAATCAGCAGTCAATCAGGAATGTAATGGATCACAAAAATTGTACCTTTAAAAAACTGGCTTATTTTTTCACATATAAATCAGTGAGAGAGAAAGTAAATGTTGCAAATATTTTTGGTTAACTTAGAATTTACATTGGCTTCATAATAAATGCTTAGTAGTATATCTCCTCCTTATTCTGTTATTATATCATGTTAAGTTATTCCAAAACAAGAATCTGCCCATACATGGAATTCAGGTTTTTTGCTGTATGATTTGCATCAACTGTATGCTTTAAGTATGATATGAATACGAGTGGATACAGAAGGTTTCAGTGCTTAGTTTTAGTTTCTTTCCCTCCCTGTCTTCCCCATCTCGACATGCTTCCTTCCTTCTTTTTATGAGATAAGGTCACATGTAGTACAGGCTACACTGGATTATTGATTGTATTGTCCTCACCTCCCAAGTGCTGTGATGCAAGCATGCATATTAACCATGGTGCAATGGCATTTTCCTTTTTTGTTATTGTTGATGTACTGGGAATTGAACTCAGGGCCTCTTGCATGGGAGGCAAACACTTTTCTTCCAAGTTATATCTTTGGCCTGGTTTCTTCTAAACACTAGTGTGGTCTTAATTTTAACACCAGATATTTAGAAACTATCCTAACATGTTTAACTAGAAAGATTTTGAAAATTGTCTTTTATTTCTTTAATTGATTAGCATTTTTTTTAATTATTCTTTTTTTCCCCTCAGTACTGGGGATGCTGGGGACTGAACATAGCAACCTGAAGATGGAAGGATTGATTAGCAATTTTTTTAATTATTCTTTTTTTCTCTGTACTGGGGATGTTGGAGACTGAACATAGCCACCTGCGGCAAACATTCTGTTCGGTCCTGTTTCTTACTATTAATTTGTATTTTATGAGAAACTTAGAATTGTTGTCTTTTTCCTGAAGTGAATCTTTTAGGAACCTATAATAACCTCACTGTTTCTAGTAATTTTTTTTATTTTCTCTGATGTTTATATAGCTGTATCAGATGATTTTCAATGAACAAAATTTCCATTCTTTTATTTTTTTCTGTAACCTTGTGTTTTATGTATGAATAGTATATTATCTAACTTTTAAACTTAAAAAATTACATTTTGTTGATTTCTTTTTTGCATGTGTATATATGTGTGTGGGTGTGTGTGAGTGGAGGTCAGTTGCAGGAGTCAGTTCTCTGCTTCTATCATGTGGGTTCAAGAAAGCAAACTTGGGGTGTCAGGCTTGGCAACAAACACTGAGCCATTTGTTGGTCCCTTCTTGTTGAAGTTTTTTAGTAGTTCATTTTGAATCTTAGTCTTAAGAAAATTTCATTTAGTATTATTACAGGTTTATTTCTGCTATCTTACCGCATTCTTTGACTTCATTTCCTCCCCTAGCCCTTTTTCTTTGGGATTAAGGGAAGTCCCAATGCTATCTAACATTCGTGCAGAGTGTGGGGTTCTATGCTCTAATTTCATCTTTGTTTTAATATCTGAAGCTTCCTCTCTACCAATGTGCATGCCCTGGATTAATTACTCCTGTTGTCCCATACTAAATTATAGTCCACTGTTGTCCAGTTAGATCTACACATTAAGCGTTATGATTGACTGATTAATAATTGTGTGGTTTTATGTGCGTGCTTGCTACAGTCTTTAATGGGTTTCCCTCTTGCATGTCATGTTTTCCTTACAGAAGTTTTCTTTCTTAATAATATACTGTAAAAGTTCCTCCAAGCAAGGTCTGAGATAGTAAACTACCTTTGTTTTTGCATATGTAAACATATCCGGCTGGGCGTTGGTGGTGCACGCCTTTAATCCCAGCACTCAGGGAGGCAGAGGCAGGCGGATCTCTGTGAGTTCCAGGCCAGCCTGGTCTCCAGAGCGAGTGCAGGATAGATTCCAAAGCTACACAGAGAAACCCTGTCTCGAAAAACAAACAAACAAACAAAAAAAAAAACAAACAAAATTATATCCTTCTTTTACCCTTGCTTTGAGAATAGTCTTGCTAGATGTATCATTTCCTTAGCGTTTTGAAGATTCCAAACAAAGGCAAATGAACAGAGAATAGGCCAGGACTTGCTCCAGCTTTGTGACTTGAGATAGGGGGAATCTTGAGCCCTGCAGAATGACCATGTGTCAAGACATGGTAGGTCCTGCTGGTTAGCCGTGGGCAGCCCAGCATTTGTGGCTTTGGGTTTTCCCTACCCTCACTGGCTTGACTGGGAACTACTAAATCCATCAGATATGGCAGGATTTGTGGTATCCTTGTCCAGAGTTAGGAAGCGTGAGTACATTCCCAGTCATTTGGGAGCTGGGTCTAAGCCTGTGGACAGCCAGGATTGACAGCCTTAAACACAGACCATAGCCAGCTTCTGGGCAGCTTCCCAGGACACCACCTTCTCTTCTGCAACAAACCCATTCTGCTGCTATTGAATTGTTGTTTATAATAGAATGACTTCTCTGGGAGCTTGGGGGCCTCCTCTCTATGGCGGGTGCCGCCATCTATCCAGCCCTGCTAATTTCTTTAAACTCAGATCTTTTTGGTCTATTTTCTAAATAAGGTTACCTATTCAATACCTCCGCTACATCTTATAGTTGAACTTAAGTAACTAAGAAAATGATTTGACAGGGCCACGTAGCTTGGCCATGTGTGATGGCTAATTTTGTCACCCTGGTTGCATTGGGAAGCACCTGTGGACATACCTCTAAGTATGTCTGAAGACATTTCCAGAGAAGATTAACAAAAGGCAAGTCACATCCAGAACGTAGTGGCCATTATGCAATGAGAGGAACAGGAAGGAGCACCTTACCACAGGCAGTTCTCTCTGTGTCCTGGGATGTTGAAGTTAGCTGTTGCTGCTGCTGCTGCAGCCTTCCTGCCAGAATAGACTAGAATTTGTGGAACTGTGAGTCACAAGACAAAACTAACACACCGTGATTGAGTGCAAACTAGTGTTAGCACTGAGTTCTTGGGCCCAAGTTCAGCCTTTGTGACTTACTGATTCTGTTTTCAATACAAGGCAGGTGAATGGCTGGGCAACACTCATTGTTAAGGTCCCAAGTTTAAAATGATTCTGGTGTGATGGAAGCCCACTTTATATGATACTGGAATCTTAGTCTCTCTGCATCCCACAGGCTAGCAGCATGAGCATGCCTGGAGCCAGAAAGAGTCATGGGCTCCAGCCCAGGTCCACATCAGGATCTTGTTTTAACTTGCTTCCTAGATGATCGCGTGCACACAAGTCAATATAATGTTAGTTAGGCGTCCTTGCTTTCTCTCTGTTTGCTTCTTTCCAGTTTTGCCTCTATCGGGTCCTGTGACTCCTGGGGCTCCCTGGGCTGTGGCTTTGTGTGTACTGCAGATTGCATCAAGGCCCTGAATGTGCAGGGTAAGCACTTCACCACTGAACTTTGTCACTCAGTTCATTGGACTATGAGTCTTGATGAGTGAGAAAGCTGAAGGATGTTTAAGAGCATTGGTCACGTTTCTATCTTTGTCATCATAGACTGTGGAGACTTGAAATTAGAAGTAGCAGGCTTTATGGGTAGTGTCAACGGAAGGGGTTTTCTTTAGCTGAGCCGGGTCAGGAAGTAATTATCTCACTCATTAAGAAGAGAGTATAATTTCTTAGAGTTGGGCTAAGTAATGGAGCGTTAAGCATGCTGTGGAGGGGAAGGACTACAAAAGTCAGCTGAAATAGTGAAATTGGTTTTGCTGGGAACCACAGCTTCTGCACAGGAAGAGGGACCAGTAATTTACATGAGCCAATGGGTAAAGGAACTAGAAACACTGTTCAGTCACTCAGATATTTCTATGCAAATTTGTAGAATATGGATAACTTGACACTGACACTGACATGTTGGAAGAGGGGACCTCAAGTGAGGAATTGCCTCCATCAGCTTGGCCTGGGAACGGGGAGGGGGGGGGCATTTTCTTGATTGCTAATTCATGGAGGAGGGCCCACCCACTGTGGGAGGTGCTATCCTGAGCAGGTGGTTCTGGGTTGTACAAGAAAGGTAGTTTTGCCTGAACCTGGAAGCAAGCAGTGTTCCTCACAGAGGTTTCTTCACTTTCTGTCTCCAAGTTTCTGCCTTGAGTTCTATCCTGGTTTCTCTAAAGCAGCTGTTCTCAACCTTCCTAATTCTGAAACCTTTTAATATAGTTCCTCATGTTGTGACTTCCAACCATAAAGATAACTTTCATTGCTACTTCACAAGTATAATTTTGCTACAGTTATGAACTGTAATATAAATGTTTTCTGATGGTCTTAGACGACCCCTCTGAAAGGGTCATTCAACCCCCATGTTGAGAACTACTGCTCTAGATGATGAACTGTAGCCTGTAAGCGGAAATAAAGATTCTTCCCTAAGTTGGTTTTGGTCATAGTGTTTATCACAGCCACAGAAAGCAAACAAGGAAAAGGGTTAATGTGCTTTTGGTGTCACCGAAGCGTGGGGACATGGGACTCTTAGAGTCCACTGCTGGAAGCTGCAGATTTATGCAGAAGTGACAACCCGCTAGGAGGGGCAGTGAGTTCCGAATACCAAGCAGATGAAAAAATCCTATGGGTTCACGGAATTCAGGACCAGGGTAGGTGGGGCCCACACAGTGAGGACCTTTTGGAAAGAGGAACGGAGATAACATATGGGACCTTCATTCATTGCAGGCAAAAATGACAGAAGTGTACCTGGGGTAGATCAGAAAACAGGAAGTGGCAATAGTGACAAATGCTGAGAAGCTTAGTTGAGCTAATTACAGCGCCCCACTTCCCTTTTTAAAGTTTTAATTTATCCTAATGCAGAGATCATGGGACATTTACTTGATGCTGAACATTAAAGAGATGTCAATGAACCAAGTAGCAGTGAAGAAACTTTCAGAAAAAGCCATGGTGCAAGGGTTACCCATTTGAATCAAGGGATTGAGGCCTTACCTAAAACCTAGGTTTTTAAAGAAAGCAGCATTGAAACTTTAAGTAAAAACAATATAGCTATTACTACCGGGCAGTTCTGGAAAACATTTTCACTCAAGAAGTAAATATACTAATCATCAAAAAATATAATTTGGAACTTCTAGTCCAAACTGCTTTTACCTGAGCAGTTGCAGAAGGCAAGATAAGCAAACACAGTGGCTGTATGATAGTGTCCCTCCATGCTGTTCTCCAGATCTCAGTTCAGAAGTTTAACTGGCTTCAAGAAAGTTGGAGCACCCTTTGAATGGAATCTTAGAGAGATGCTGGAGGTTAAGAAAACAACAACGAGCCGGGTGTTGGTGTCGTACGCCTTTAATCCCAGCACTCAGAGGCAGATGGATCTCTGTGAGTTCGAGGCCAGCCTGGTTTCCAGAGTGAGTGCCAGGATAGGCTCCAAAGCTACACAGAGAAACCCTGTCTTGAAGAAAAGAAAGAAAGAAAGGAAGGAAGGAAGGAAGGAAGGAAGGAAGGAAGGAAAGAAAGAAAGAAAGAAAGAAAGAAAGAAAGAAAGAAAGAAAGAAAGAAAGAGGAAGAAAGAAAACAACAAAGTTTTCTGAACTTGTGTTTGAAATGAGGACATATGTAGCTGTTAGGCAGGGCCTCGTGGATTTAGGACAGAGAAAATGACTCTTCTTTTGTACTCTTCTCATGACAAGGACCTTCATCTAAAAGATAATTTCTTTGATAAGATGTGTGAAGATGCAGGGGGTACAGGTAAAAATTTTACATCTGCTGATGTAAAAATGCAGGGAGAGCTTGAGAGTAGGATTGCGGTTGTCTACTGACAACTCTTGAGAGTTGCTGAAAGAGCACGAATATACTAGCTGGTGCTAGTGCCGGACAGGCAGAAGGAGGAAATGGTCACCAGTCTCCAGCATGAATTACCAGTGAAGTCCTGTCCTGGTCTTCTAATCTTCTGTGGGCAGAGTTATGATTGGAAGATGAACAATGAAGTATAGTTTAGTCACCGTCACTTGGGCAGAGGATGAAGTGTTTCTGTTTGGTTGTTGTTCGTTTTTAACTTTTTTGTGTGTGAACAAAATTAAGACGGGGAGATTGATATTCATTATATGAATATCAATGGATGGAATATACGTTGGATGGATTCCAACGTAAAGTAACTATTGAGTCTGAAAGAATTCCAGAGTGTGGCCTTAGCCTGCTGAGCGCTTTGAACTAAAGAGCTGCAAATGTCTCACAAGTGAGGTCCCTGGCTGCCTGCTTCTGCCCCCTCCTTGTCTGATGTGAGTCTTGAATCCAGACCTCCTCCTGGAGCTTTCCCATAGAGCCCTCTCCCTTAACCAGCCCCGGAAACTAGGGAGGTCAATTTCTGTTCCTCTCTTGCAGCAGTCCTTCACCATGAAGGGACCTGACCATAATGGGGCCAGGAGCCCTCAGCAGAACTGCTGTTGGGTGACTTCTCCATCTAACACTTTCTTCATTCATATTTCCACACAGCTGGCTACTTTGTGTTTCATGGGCTTAAGTATAAGAGGGAGGCAGTTTGTCCTGGGTCTTTGGAATGCTCTCCTATCGTGCACTCAATTGCTTAAGCCTGTCTCGTGTGTGCCTGCCTCTGTTGCAGGAGTGGTGGGAGTGACTATATGATGGAATGATGGATAAGGACAGGTTTTGCTCTTTCTTTTTCTGTCCCTACAACTCTCTTCAGGCTTTGCTACACACACACACACACACACACACACACACACACACACACACACACACACACGGTGGGGGAGGGGGGGCAGCATTGCAGCAGTGGTGTCACCAGACTGTAATCTTGCTTTGTGTATCTGTTTTCTTAAATCTCTTCCTTATTTCAGATTCCAAGAAGTTTTTTTTTCCTGTTTGTTTTGTTTTTTTTGAATTTTAAATGACTACTTTGTTCAACCAGCTCCCTGGTAGGATCACAACAGCCTGGCTTAACCTGAGGGTAGTTTGGGTATTCAGGGTATGGGTGACAGCATGGTTTTCCTGTGACTGGTGCAGTGCCACTCAGGTCAAAGCACTTTTTCCAATGATCTTGTGCCAGAATTACATGTGTAACCTAGAAACGGGCCTGATTAGTGCACAGTGTGTACCCACTATCAACATGATTGGGGATAACTGTGGAGGTGCTTTTGCTGTGCCTGCAGGGTTAATCTTGTGGCTGTCTGGAGTGGAACAATTGGTCAAGTCTTAAGCATACCAATATGCTTTAAATTTTAGGCAACTCCAGGATAGAATGCCTGTGTTTAATATAAATGACTTGCTAAATGACTAAATGTATCTACAAAGTCACCCACACTATGAAGGTGGGTTAAACTAAGACTGTGCAAGCCATGGACACAAGTCTCCTAAAGACAATGGTGAGCTGTAATATTAATGTGTGAGAGCACAAAATCATGAAGCTGCAAAAGATGTTTTTTTAAATAATTTGTTTATTTTTATGTACATTGGAGTTTTGCATGTATGTATGTGTGAGGTTGTCAATACCCAGAGACTGGAATTACAGACAGTTGTGAGTTGTCATGTGGGTGCTGGGAATTGAACCTAGGTCCTCTGGAAGAGCAGCCAGTGCTCTTAACCACTGAGCCACCTC
Source organism: Cricetulus griseus (assembly GCF_003668045.3). Taxonomy (NCBI): domain Eukaryota; kingdom Metazoa; phylum Chordata; class Mammalia; order Rodentia; family Cricetidae; genus Cricetulus; species Cricetulus griseus. The sequence goes on from NC_048595.1 coordinate 154,082,210, forward strand.
TCCAGCCCCAACTTTAAAGCCTTTAAAGCATTTGATTTTTTTTACTCCATAGCATATTGTTTGGAAATTATTGTTGAAAGATAGTTGAAGTAATTTTCACATAGAAAATATTTAATGCAGATACCAGTAAATGCTTCAGTGGAAACAATACAAACAACTCCTTAAACCATAAATGTTAAGCAGTGTGATTTGCTTAGGTTCCTTCTCTGTAGGTTTGCATGTCTTGTAAAATGTAATATTACTAAATGAAGGAAACTACTATTAATTTATTATATATTTAGTGCTAGAAAGTGGGTGGACATCTATCTTAATTACCACATAGAAGAACAGTTGTTTTGGAAGGTGGTCTGTGTTCCCTAGCCATAAAATCCTGCATGTGTCTTGTTGAATACACTTCTCTGTTTTCCCCTTCCTGTAGGGAGAGAGGGGATAGCAGGGTACAGAAGGAATGGCTGCACATCAGCCCATTGGGATGCTGCCAAAATTTAGGGGAGTAATTAGTGAATAAGTTCCTGACTGGTGCCTTCCTGGAATCACCTGCCACATCAAAGGAATGTCCCATCCTCCTGAGGCAGGTGACTGGACTGGAACTCGGGTGGCTGCAAAGCTTTTCCAGTTGCACTCCAGTACTTAAGCTTATGACTAATTTATTTTTAATATACTGGACACTAAACCTAATTTATGACTATTTATCATTCAGAAATTTTTAAAATGAAGGACATGTCAATAAAACTTAGATAGTTGGTAAAACTAGTTCTTTTATAATTAATTTTACTCTTATGGAGTCAGTCTTTTGGGTCAGCTTGTTTTGTGAATGAACAATCTCTCACATTACTCAATTAGAGTATTTTGCTAATTAGAGTGTTTTGACATTTTCTTTGGATCCTTGTGATATCTAGTCCTTCTTGTATCTTCTTCCTGCTTGTTTGGGTGTTACTCTGTCATGTTTTGTCTTTATAAGTGTAATAATTAGTCTGCGATGATCTTCCTTCTGGCCCTGCATTGTCTCTGTTTGCTCTGTTTGTATTCCTGTGCTTATGGGGGTCTTGTTCTTTCACATTAGAAGCTACTCATCTTGGAGTGACTTTTTGATGCTTGACACTGGGTAAAGTCCTGTGCTTGCATTGGTTTTCAGATGTGTGGTGCTGTCTCAGGAAGCATCTGCACTCTAATTTCTGGGTGTGGCTAATTTCCATCTGCTCTCTGCCTCCCACAGATTGGCTCCCATCTCTTCCTTGCTTTGATATCTCCCTAGTTTGCTGTCATCTTTGGGTTTTGTCATTTAAAAATATTTCATTCACATCTTAGTTTTGTTTCAGAAGGAAGCAATATTCTGTGTAACCCACATTTAATCTAGATGTCTTCCTGGAGAGCAGCAGAGCCTCTAGATGGGCCTGCGGTCTGACACTGCTTTAGAAATTTCTCCATGACTCTAGATGCTGTCCGTGTTCCCTGCCCATACTGTGCAGCCAGTGATATGCTGCTTTTCACTTTTTGGCCTAATTGTTATTTCTGTGGCAGTTCAACTAAATTATTACTTTATTTTATCTTTTTAGTTGTGCATGTACCCTTACCATGGTGCACGTGTGGAGGTCTGTGGACAACTCTCAGGAGTCAATCCTTCCACGGGGCTTTCAGGAATCGCTCAAGTCACCAGGCTTGAGCAGTACACCTTTACCCAAGTCACCTCACCACTGTACATTTATGCTGTCATACTTTTAACGTTAAAAGCACCTAAAACTGAAGTAACTACACAACTCAGTCTGTTTTACTTATTAAACATGCATGGTCTAAAACATCAGGCTAGTTGTAGCCATCTTCAAACCTTCTCCCAGAGCTCATTGCCTCATGGGAGTCACAAGAACTAAAGTCAGTATGGGACACGGTCTCGGAGTTATGGCAGGATAGGGGCAGGGAAGCCTGCCATGTACCATCAGGGGACACTGACATGAAAGTTCCATGGGGAGGAGAGCAAGGTTGTCATAAACACTATTTCACACAGTTTGGGACTTGTGTGTGTAAGGGCAGTGCATCTGCACTGGGAAAGACTCCATTTGGGGCATGGGAGAGAGGGGTGTGGGCTCCACAGAGTACTGTCTGGAGATGTAGGGTGCATAGCCTTGTATACTTCCTGTAAACCAGCACCATGACTCTGTCTTCCTCTCCCACATTTAGGTTCTCCTTACTGCTGCTCAACTTAGAGGAGTACTACTTTGAGCAGCACACAGCATTTCACGTCCAGAGCCAAGGCAGCCATGAGGAAAGGTAAGCGAGCTCACACAGCTCTGGGCACTCGTAGACTCTCGGTGAGGTCTGATGTCTTCAAAATAAACACAGGGCTGTGTAGGAGTCCCTCTTGCCTCTTTTTAGTTAGGTAACAAGATGGTGGCATAACTGATATGGTGGTTGTGGCTCCTCTGAGGCTGCCAAGCAGGACTCTGGTCATCGGTTTGTTCCTGTATCCCTCTTGTCACACAGTGCACCCTGTTCTCGGTCACTGGGATGATGATGAAGTAATGATTGAAAACCATGGGCCAATGAAATGTGTCAGCCTCTTCAAAATGAAGTAATAAATAATGCATCATGACCCAGAGAAAAATCTGCTTTCTCCATAACTACTAATTACTCCTTTAAAAACAGATCCAGTTGCTTGGTTCGATTTTTTGAAAGCTACAGATCAAAGCACATTTTGTCTTTGGATTTTTGTTTTTCTTGTACAAATTATACTTCAGTGTGACTGAATTGCTGATTAATGTGAAGTTGTTCTTGGTTGGAAAATTCTAGCTAGTAAATACAACGGAGTAATGGAATTTAAATCTTCCATGAAGCAATGGATCTATATGAGGGGTCAGCAAACTGCACACAGCCTTTGGGCCCAATCTGAGTGTCACCTGCTTTTACTGGTATATGACACTTGCTTTGGAGTTTGTTTCCCTGTGGCCCATGTTTGGTCACCCAGTGATAGTTGTAACAAAGACTGCATGGTCTATAAAGATACTTCTGTCTGGCTCTTCATAGAGACTACTTACCATAATTATATAGTATATCGTAATCTTCAAGGGCTGCTAAATCCATTAGTGAGAGGTTACTAAGAAGTTTTGTAATGAGCATGTCAAGATTAATAGCACCTTAAGCCCCGAGTGTCTGCTGGGGTGAGGGCACTACATGTCCTTCCTCTGAGGTATTGTCAGAGTATGCAACAGGATCTGATCTAATCTCATTGATGATGTAAAGGAAGGACATGGTAGAGGAATATCACACAGACGCAGTAAGCAGCATTTATGGGCTGGGAGGTGGGGCTGCTGTTTCGGTGGGAGGCTCTTGTCTAGAATTCCCAAGACAACAAAAGTCATTGTGTGGGAAAATAATTTTAGATTAGCAAGTGTGAGGAGTATATCAGTCAAATATAATGTGGACTCTGTTTGGGTTTTGATTTGAGTAAACAAACTATGAAAAGGAAAATTTTTGAACACAGTATACTTGAAGACCTTAAAGAGTTATTCATTTTTAAGCCTGATAATGATAGAGCCATTATTAAAAGAGTGCTTCAAAAAGATGGAGGTCTGAGGTATTTTTATTGTAAAGGATGACTAATCCAGGGTGGACGGAAAACTGTGTGGAGTATGTGTGTGTGTGTGTGCGCACACACGCGCACATGCGTGCACACAAGAGATATGAAAGACAGACAGAAGGGGGATGAAGTCACCCTTTAATGAAAGACTTTTGCTTCCTTGCATTTCCCAATTAAGCTCAAATTTTCTTATAAATTTTATCTGACACATATAAAAAGCCCCAGAATAAACACAAGTTGGGATGATATATCAATGGCCTATAACAGGGAAGATATAAGGACCAGGTCAGAGAGAGCTGGTCCTGATTAGTCACAAGCCCTCTGGAAAAATTAAAAACAAATAGTAGGGCATGAGGGTTAATGGATACATTTGTAAGGGCAAAACAGCTCAGCCTCAGTTTGGAACAAAATAAAGATTTTTCCTCAAGCCTACAAAATAATGTGTTTTTTTTTAATTTTTTTTATTAGTTCAAATTAGGAACAAGCTTGTTTCACATGTCAATCCCTTCTCCCTTTCCCTCTCCCTCCCCTTACTCCCATCCCTCCTCCCCCACCCCCAACTTACCCACCACCCCATCCACCCTCTACTCCCCAGGCAGGGTAGGGCCCTCAATGGGGTCTCTGCAAAGTCCACCACATCATCCTAGGCTGGGCCTGGTCCCTTCCCCATGTGTCCAGGGCAAGAGTGCATCCCTTCACATGGGATGGGCTCTCAAAGTTTCTTCTTACACCAGGGAAAAAAAATACTAATCCACTACCAGGGGCCCCCTGGAGGGCAGAGGCCTCCTCATTGACATCCATGTTCAGGGGATGGATCAGCCCTGTACTGGCCTCCCAGACATCATCTGGGGTCGATGTGATCCCCCTTGTTCAGGCCAGCTGTTTCTGTGGGTTTCTCCAACCTGGTACCGACCCTTCGATCTTCATTCCTTCCTCCCTTCAAATAAATTCCAGATTTCAGCTCAGTGTATATCTGTGGATGTCTGTCTCTGCTTCCATCAGCCACTGGATGAGGACTCTCGGTATGGGACAGGTCCAAATAATGCGTTCTTTAATGACATGTTATATGCACCCTTCCATCACCCTCTCTTGTCCTCCTCCCCTTACTTGCTGGTTCCTTTCAAAACCCTTTGAGAAAGATTATAATCTGAATTATGACCTTCTGCAGGATGGGCCTGCTGTTCCATTCAGTGCATATATTGAGTAGTGACAATGACCAGAAAGCTCCAGGAAACACTTCCTTCCACAGAAAAGAAGAGATTTTACTGTGGGGTTGAGAGTCCAAACTCGGACTTTGTAACTGTATTTCTCAGTGTGGGCTTTTAGTTGTTGTTTTTGACACTTTAGAGTTCTAAGTTATATAGAGATATGGACTCACAGATTTTTCTCTTTGGATTCTCAGATACCCAAGTCCTTGCATGGCTCAGGTCCCTTACACAAAGTGGTGTAGTATTTGCACATACCCTTCAAACATCATCCTGTTTATTTAATACATCTGTGATTATGTCCAGTACTGAACTGGGGTCTACATAGCGCTTTGTCCCCATACATTCAGCACATCGCTTGATGCATAGCAAATCCTAATTTTGTTTTTGGAACTTTCTAAAATTAAAAAAAAAAATCTCAGTTGTTTGACTTTATGGGGACAACCTGGGATATACATGGCCTGCTGCAGTCGTCTCAGTTAGAGTAGGGTAGCCCAAGAACCCTGGATGGATAAAGTGAGAGGATTCATCCAGATACCAACCAAGAGCTGGGAAGATGACTCAGTGGTTAAAAGCTCATGAGGACTGGAGTTCAGACCCCCAGAACTATGTAAAATGCAGGCTGGGAATGGTAGTCTGCCTACAATTCCAGCCTCAGAAGACAGAAGGGGGGCTTTCCCAGAGCAAGCCAGCTAGTGAAACTAGCTGTTTCTATGAGCTCTGGGTGTGGCTGGGAGACCCTGCCACAAAGCATAAGGTAAAGAATGATGGAGGATGACTCCAACATCACCCATGGCCTTCCATGTGCACATGCACATGTGTGGATGTACATTCCCTACACATATGTCTGCTGCATACTTGCAGACATGAGCACATAAGCACATGAAAATGGGAGAAAAATGTGAGTTCATAAAAATTATACTTGTACATGCTTATGCTGTTTAGAAATTATCTTAATTTTTCAGTTACAGTAAGATTCCCTTAAATGTGTCTGACATTATAGTAAGCTGCTATCTTAGTTTAATCACTGATAAAAATCAACTGATGAGAAAAAGCAAATGTGAGGCATATTGACCTAAATTAACAGTGGCCCCTAAGACACTTGAGCACATTTCCCCCCCAAAACTTAGTAAAGCTATATGAATGCCCTAGGAAAATAAGTGTTCAGCCCCATATCTGATCATACAATATCATATGACATAATCTTTAAAATTACTTATTGCCATGAAGTAGATTTTTCCCTGAATACTTGAACATCATTCTTTATGGTATTTTGTGTGTAAAAATCAAACTTAAGTTTTCGATGGTTTAAAAAAAGCAAAGAAACCCTTTTATGTAATTAATTGTAGTAGTTTATTGTTTTTTTTTTTTAGTAGTTCTTCTGGATGTAGAAGATGAAGAGCCGATGAAGTCTGCTGAAAGCATCGCAGATGTAGCATGTGCCAGTTTCTGAGCCTGGGTTTCTCTGGGGAGCAGTTGTGAAGACTCAATAATAATAATGATAATAATGACAATTAATGAGGTTATGGGGCTGCACTCAACAAAGTCACAACTTTAGCCTGTGCAGGTTTCTCCAGCCTCCAGAGAGTAGAGCTGAAGGGACAAGGTCATTTTCAATTGTGCTATGTATACCCCTTCTGTAGTTGCCATGCTTTTGTTAGCTGACACCTTAGCAATCCATGATTTAGTTAAAATAAATAACTTTTGTGATTGTCCTGGTGTTCAGCAAATAATCTCTTCTCCTTTACTCCTAGGAAAATCAGAGGCTCCTTAAAAATATGTTCAAAATCAGTGATTTTTGAACCAGATGCAATATCCCAGCCCATCATTAAGGTAAAGGTGTTTTAAATGTGAACAGAAACATTCCTAATTGTGTGTATATGTGTACTTTTATCTTTGCTGATTTTTATAATATTCTCTCTAATTTTATACAGATTCCTTTGAGAGACTGTTTAAAAATAGGAAAACATGGAGAAAATGGAGCCCATAGACACTCGGCAAAGTATGTCATTTTTCACTTTTAATTTTACTTCAACTAAAGTTTTACATGTCTGATGACTTTTTTTCTGCATTCTAGGGCAAAATCTTCAGGAATTTCCCTCATTTTCAGACAGGTGAGAAGCATCTAGTAAAAATGCTTACTAAAAATGCTAGTATGTATTTTTCCAAACTTGTGTGAAAATTTCTGTGCATGAGTATGTGTAATTTTTTTTCATGATGAAATTTCTCACTTACATAGAGCTCGAGTAAGAAGAACACTTGGAAATAGCTGTTTAAATGCCTTGAGAATTTAGTCACTGAGAAACTTGTTAAAAGGCAAGAGTCTCCCACTGGACCCTCCATGTTTGCTAGGTATAAGAACTACAGTATCATCAGGATCAGAGCAGAAGGAAGGTTGAAATGAAAGCACAGCAGTTCATTCTGTGACCTCCCACTGCTAAAGCTGGGAAGCCAGTGCCAGCCCAGGAAGTGACCTCAGGCTTACACATGACAGCCCAGCAGTGCTCCAGAAGGGTAGTCTGTTCTGTCAGGAGTGACCTGAGCTGTTGTCTTTTGTTCATTCCAGATACCCACTGTATTCACTATGCATCCACCATTGTACTCAATTCAATATTGGCATCATATGACAATTAAAATGTAGTTTTTCTCCTAGCATATCATTGATTAGTTTGCAGATTTAAGAAACTAAATAAACACAGGAAGATTTGGTGGACTTGGTGGAGCCCCGGTTGGGGGCCCCACCCTGCCTGGGGAGTGGTGGGTGGATGGGGTGGGGGTAGGTTGGAGGTGGGGAGGTGGGGGAGAAGGAATGGGGGTGAGGGGAGGGAGAGGGAGAGGGGAATTACATATGAAACAACCCTGTTTCCTAACTTGAATTAATAATAATAATAATAAAAAGAAAAAAATAATAGAAAAAAAGAAATTAAATAAAGAAAGAGCAGAGGTCTTTCTTCCTTTGATTTTTGACCTCACATTCTTTATTGGCTACAGGATGTCGCCTGGGTTGCCTGGACTCCTGCAGCACTCTAGTTCTGTGCACTGACAAGGTCCAGAGAAATGTTCTCTGATGGAGTAACAGACACACTTGAGCACTTGGTCCATAGAAGAGAAACATTCTCTGATGGAGTGATACACTTGAGCTCTTGGGTGCAGAGATTTGCACAGTGCCTGGATCATCTTTGTGTGTATGTGTGTGTGTGTGTAGTGGGAGGAGGCAAGAGCAGCACTGCTGTCTCAGTCACTGAACCCTTTGTTCATAGAACATAGTTTAACAAGCCTTGACATTTATCTTATGAAATCTGAGAGATTTTGAATTAAGTAACTTTCTGTTAGTACCTTCTGTAATTCTAATTTTAAACAAAGAAGAGATGAGCTGTCTTCAACTTCATATTTAATGCCCCAGATACAGCCCATCAGTGCTTTGTGAGGGTGCCCTGTTATTATCCCCAACCTCGTATGTTCACAGTGTGTTTCTTATTCCATCATGAGCTGATTGCAGGGCATCCATATCCTGGAACAAAAGGGTACTTTTTTCTTTTTATAAAAGTACCATTTTCTTTAGAGAACTACCCGTCTTCGTAAAGGTTTAATAACTTGGTTTTAGAAATATAGCCCAGCATCCTTCCTCTTTTAATAGTTTTAGGAAGTGATCTCAGATCAAACCAATTCAAAATCAAGGGGACCCAGGTGCAAGCTACACTTTCAAGGATTAGTTTAAGCTTCATAGGGCAAGACTTTCAACAAGTCTCAGAAATAGGTTTTGGTACAGAGTTTTGCTTTCAGATTTGGTTGTTATTGCTATTGGAATAACATGTTTGTGTATGAGATATGTGTGTATGTATAAATATTAGTTTTAATCTATGTGTTTCTTAGGGGAGATGTGTTAGTGATAAATATTATGAAGAAAATGAAAAGCAAGACAAAAGTGCCCTGGGCAGACCAGGGAGTGTTTCTGTGCTCATTGAGACAGAGTAGTTAAGAAAGAGAGCCACTGAGCAGTACCAGCAAGGTGAGCCAGCCGTGATTTTGAGATGTAGGAGCACAGTGAGGGTAGAAGGAACAGAGCAGAACACAGTGGGAGGAAGACTGATGTAGGAGCAGGCCAGTGCTGTGGCAGCCTCTGAACCATGGTTAGGCTGCAAAGTAAAGAACAAATGAGAAAACCACTGGGGAGCTACAAGAGGAGGGGTCTGACCTAATTTGTATGTATTTGAAACCTGGTAAGGGTCAAGAGTGAAGGCAGGAGACTTCAAGGGTATTCTGAACCCTGTTGCTCTGCATCCAGCTGGTGAGAGCTGCTCATTATCTGGGTATATGCTAAAGACAAGCCTGGCAATGTGCTGATGACTTAGTAGTTGCATTGCATAAAGGAGAACAATCCAGAAAGACTACCAAATAGAGCTTGTGTAACAATGTAAATATTGAATTCATAGTATCTTTCTAGGAATTCTTCTCAATGAAAACTTGATTATTTCAGTATTGCTTTGCCATTCTCAGGTCTATTTCATTAAAGAACACAATATTGTGGCACCATATAAGATAGAACGGGTAAGTAAAGTTTTTCATGTATTATTGGACATTTATGCAGTCATTTTGAATAGTAATATTTTTATGGTTCTGTTAGCATCTTTAGTCAAATGTGATAATACTGAGTACTTCAAAGTTTATTAACAGTTCTTGCAAAAGTACCCAAGGCATCTTTAGCCCTTTAGCCTAATAGCAAAAGCTTAGAGATCATACTATATTAGAAGTGGAAGAAATGGAAAGATGGCTCAAGGGTTAAGAGCACTGGGTTTTTGTTACACACATGGCAGCTAAAAACTGTTTGTAACTCCAGTTCTAGAGGCTCTGATGTCCTCTTCTGGCCTCTGATGGCACTGCATACACATGCTACATAGACATATATGCAGGCAAAATAACTATACACACAAAATAAAAATAAACACATCTTTTTAAGAAAGGAAGGAAAAAAACTGAAGTCATAGTGTACAGATTTATAAGTGTATTTACTGTGTATCACTGAGAAGTTTTTGCTTAACATTACTGAAAATATAAGGTTATTCAAGAAGTACTTAATCAAATACCTCGCATTTGATAACAAAATTATAAAGTCTTAGTTTGGTGGAAGTTACAAGGATTTATCGAGGAAGCACCAGCCTATGTTATTAGTCTTCATGCTGCAGCATACTGTGTTGAGAAGGTATCACTCCTACTAAAGGAGTTTTTATAGGACTAAGGGGTGGAGCTAGCTCCTAATAAGGACACTTCTGTGAATGAAAAAGGCCACACTCTCTGCAAACCCAGGCACATGCTGAGTCAGCTCCAGGTGCTAGGCCAGCCTACAAGCAGCTTTTAAATTTACACTGCTTAAGAGTTATAGAGACAAGAAAACTTGCATGTGTGGATGACCAAGGAGCTTGGCCACTCTGTGTGAGTGTCCCTTCCTCCCTGATAAAGTCAACTTGCCTTGTGACTTTTCTCTTGCCTCTACACCTTGGCAAAAGCCCCCTTCTCTCAGGCTGAGGGCACTCCTGGGTGCCCTTTCCTCAGGTAGCTCTGCTAAGACCATCTGAAGTACAGACCTGCGTCTCAAGTGCCAGTTATGTGAGGTTTGATGCATGTGAGGTTTCTCTGGGGACATAGACCTGTGTCATATGTGTGTGTGTGTGTGTGTGTGTGTGTGTGTGTGTGTGTGTGTGTGTGTGTGTGTGTGTGTGCATGTGAGGTTTCTCTGGGGACATAGACCTGTGTCATGTGTGTGTGTGTGTGTGTGTGTGTGTGTGTGTGTGTGTGTGTGTGTGTGCATGTGAGGTTTCTCTGGGGACATAGACCTGTGTCATATGTGTGTGTGTGTGTGTGTGTGTCTTCATGCACCTGTATATGTGTAGTGCCTGGGGAGACTGAGACAGAGAGTGTTATAAGGAATTTAGTAAAGGAACCAATGTGGGAGATAATAAATACTGAGACATCCAGTCTCTGAAGATCCCACAATATAAGACGAGTCTGTTTGAAGAGAGAGGAAGCCCAGTGTTTCAGCTGGAAGATAATCACAAAGGCAGAGTTTTTATCTGTAGTCTTTTGTTCTCTTTGGACATTGACAGACAAGGCTCACTTATGTAGAAGAGGTCAGTCCGTCTTAGTATAGTGATTCAGTTTTAATGCCACTCAGATACTCCCTCATGGACATGCAGAAACATTGTTTACTGGGATGTACTGGGGTTATATTGTGACCAATGAAGTTGACGTGTTATGTTGGCCATCATGTACATGTACTCCTGTCCTGAGGGCACATCAGTATATGGAGCGAATATTGAGGGAGCTGAGGGAGAAGTAGGTATCAACACAGTGACAGTGAGAGTTTTCTACCCCACTCAACAATGAGAAGAGCACACGGAAAGAACACCTGCCAGGAGCCAACACCACAGGCCAGGTGGATTCATGGATGTAGCTAGCACAGAGCATTCCAGCCATAGTGACCTAACACATCACATGTTAGGTCAAAAGAGCAAGCCTTAGCAAAGGCAAGGTTAAAATCCCTGCCTCACCACACTGAGGTGAAAACAGACCGGGAAAGCCATAGATAGTGCAGTTAGACTGCATATTCTCCAGCCAGCCGTGGATCAAATAAAAGAAAAGAGAAAGTTGCAAACATCGCATGACAAATGAAACAAAAAGAGATGCAATGTTAGGAGGAGTGAATGTCTATGTTACACAAGAAGAAAGACTCAACATAAAACTAACTCCACCCCTCAGGGAATGAGAACAGGAAGTCCAGACTGAGTGCAGGTGTATGGAAGTCAGGGAGTGACAAAACAGCCGTGTGTCTTGTACTTGCTCGCACTTTCTCAGTTCTGGGGACATGGGCAGAAGCATGCAGATTGGCAGCTGCTGTGCAGATGCTCTTAAAACAGCAGGCTGATATGTTGCTGCTTCTGTCCTCATCAGGGAAAAATGGAGTATGTCTTTGAACTGGAGGTTTCTGGGAAGGTGGAAGATGTTGTGGAGACGTTGCTACAGGTAAGCCAGCCATTCAGTGTGACACCCACAGAACACAAAGCAGAGTGAGCTGGAAGCTCAGGCTGGCCTCCCCCTGCCTCTCCCTCCCTGGAACTGGGATTAAAGGCATGTGCTAACATATCTGCTTAGAAACCATCTTTTAAATCTTGTATTTTATCTTACCCAGATAACTGTCACTTCTCTAAATATGCTGATTTACTTGAATTTGGAAACTTAAGTAGGAAAAGCCACAGATATCAGAAGTGATCTTCACTGTTACTAAGTGGCAGACTAATCAGTGTTTTCCTGTGCCTATGAAGACATTATCTGATGTTACATGCATGGAAACTAATTGTCTGTATTTGTCACATTGTAGTTGCACAGGGCATCCTGTCTTGACAAACTTGGTGACCAAACGGCCATGGTAAGTGTTCTGGACAATTGCTGTCTGACTAGGAGTTAACTTCCAATCAGCTCACTGGTACTAATGTCCATATTATTAAATGGTTCTTCTCATAGATAACAGCTATCTTGCAGTCACGATTGGCTAGAACATCATTTGACAAAAACAGGTAAGATTTCAAGATTTTGTTTTCTGACTAGAATGCAATAAATGGCTCTGTCTGCAGGTCTTAGCATGCTCAACACTGATATGGGCTGGGATGTGGGGAGCATTGCCTAACATGTATGAGGCTTTGGTTCTAGCCCCAGCATGGCTAGCATCTTATTCCAAACATGCTATCTTAGGGAATGGGCCTGCCTAAGAATGATAACTCTCAGAGCTTCCTCTACCCTTCCCCTTCCTGACATCTGCTACTTAGACAGTCTGTGCATCCCACCACTGCCAACTCTCTGGTGTGCCTTCCTTACTGGGATTGCCCCCATGCACCATAGTAACCCCCAGGCCATCTTCTCAATGCTAGTCTCCTTCCTCAGTTCTTCACCCCACAACCTAATGACTTACTGAATTGTGTCCTGTGTGAAGAACACATTGATCACTTGGCTGTTGGAAATTATAGTGACCTGCTGCCATGGCCTCCATGCCTTCTATGGCAGTGCTTGCTCACTGCTTAGTGCTCCAGGTGACTATTGGCACTCATGAGTTCTGGGCTCTGGCTGCTTGCAAATGGAGCAAGGTTCTAGTGGCCACCTACTCTCTGCCCTCTAAGCCTTTGTTGTGTTCTCTTGCTCCATTCTCTTTCCTCTCCTTCATTGTAGCCCTTGTTTTCCCATGCTTGGAGCATGTCCGTCTTTTGCTTCTGACTAACTGGGCTTTCTGATTTTAGTTTAGCTGTCAGTTCTTCAAGAGAGTCTTTCTTTGACCCTTCAAATTGCATTGAGTACTTTCCTATCATTCCCCACAGGGACCAAGAAAATATACTTACTGTGCTAATGGTTTTTCCATTGATTCTTTGCTTTATTAAGTATGCAATACAGTTTCTGAAAATAATGGTGCTATTTTTGTTATCCTAGTTTCTTGTTTATTTCTTGCCTTAGATGTGGACTATTTGCCTATGTTTTCATTTTCATATTCTTCTGTATTACTTATTCTTCACAGTAACTATTGATACCTTGTAGTTCACAAGTGTCTATAATACCAGTTTTAGGAGATCTGACCTCCTAGGTAGGGCACCAGGCATATGTGTGCACATACATATGGGCAAAGCTCATACATATAAAATGAAATAAATAAATCTTAAGAAAATTAAAAAGTGGTTCACTTTGAAAGTTTTTATTTATCCAGAACCTGAAATGCTATACTGAGGGATCTAGGGAGGCGTCTTTGCAGTGTGAAATAAAATATTCTAGTCATGTTTGCTGTTTCTAACAAAGTGAAAGCAAACTTGCCAGCATAAGCTTTCATCATATTTTGAAGATATGCCTCTTACTGAAGAAATAGGACTATATTTTCCCTACTTTTTATGTTGAAAGGGTTCAAATTCTGTCAAGTTGAAAGAATAATATAATGGACACATATCCTATGACTTACTAGGTGTATTTGGTAATGTCTTTCCAGTTTGCTTTGGATATTGCCATGGTCGTTGGTATATTCATATCGATGCTCTAGTGTGTGTGTTTGTTTTATTCAAGCTTTTTTTCTTGTCATTATCCTCTCAGTAGTGTAATAAGGTAGCTTCTGTGTAGCACTTGGAGGGCATTAGCTATTCTAAGTCATCTAGTTATGCCCGTTCAACCTGCAGGGGAGGTGGCTGTATCCTATGCAAATAATGTGTCCTTGTAGATAAGGCATTTAGGCGACTGCAGATTTGGGTGTGTGCATGTGTGTGTGCATACACAGGCACATCTCTATGTAGTGTATATGTATGCTGAATATAATTTTTCACATTGTTTGATACTAAGTTGGAAGACATGATGGCAGTGTTCCATCAGTACTTAGGTGTGTATGTGTTAATGGGACGTTCTTACAATCCTTGGTATCCAATTAGCCGCAATATCTTCTAACACATAGCTCCAAATTCATATTCACCCAAAGTTTTTTTCTAAAATTTCTTTAGTTTTTGAATGGTTTTAAGTTTGTAAAATGAAGAAGTCTGTAGAACTCTCTTCATCTGTCACTGAGCTCTCCCCAGTATTAGGTATTTGGTGTGTATTTTCTTGAGCACATTTCTAGGTATTTGCTTGATATCACTGAAATTTTCTTTTCCAAATATTTGTTACTGGTATACAAATATAGTAACTTCTTTTTTTAAAATATTGGCCCTATACCCTGCCTGACACTTTTTAAATTCATGCATGAGTGAGTCCTAGGTGGGGGTTTTTAGCAGAATCTATATTATTTTCATGTTTGTAATCATTCCTGGACAAGGGCAGTTTCACAGAAATTTCTGTTTGTTTTCTACTTGCCATCTCATTGCATGGTTTTGTTAATGAATATCTTGGGGGCAGAAGCCCTACCTTGTTCTTGATATTGAGGGAAGATGGTTTAGTGTTTGTCATTAAAGAATGATACTAGCTATAAGTTTTTCATCAACACTCATTGTCACAATGAGGAAGCTCACTTCTAGTTTGCTGACCGTTTTTTGCAGTAAAAAGTAAAGAATTTTGTCAAATGTTTTTTCTATACTTATGGACATCATTTTCTCCTTTATTGTTAATATTATAAACTATATTGATTTTTTTTAGTGTTAAATGAACTCCGTATTCTTGTAAAAATATTTAAGATGGTGTGTGACACTCTCTATTGCCTTGCAGACATGTTATCAGATGTTCTCACATCTGTCTACATGCAGGACATTGCTCTGTCATTCTCTAATAGTTGTTTTGGTATAAGGCTCTACTGGCCTCTTAGAATGGATTTGGATGTGTTCTGTGATCCCGTGTTTGCAAGATGAATGAGGCTTGGTGGTATTCTTTTCTTACATTTCTTTGTATAATTTACAGATAAAGCTGTATAAATATGAAGTATTCTTAAGGATTATACTTGATAGAGATTATTATTATTATTATTATTATTATTATTATTATTATTGCCATCATCATTATTACTGTTATTTTGAGAGAAGATCTTGCTGTATGGCTCAACCTTGTAATCATTTTGCTTGAGTCTCCTCAGCATTGTGAAAGAAATATGGACCACCACATCCATTTATCTTATTTCTTTGTGTTTGTTTGGTAATGTGTATGGATGTTTTGCCTGCATATGTAAGTACGTACCATGTGCATTTCTGGTACCCATGGAGCCCAGGAGAGGGCTTTGGTTTCCCTAAAACTGGAGTTAAAGATGGTTGTGAGCCGCTATATGGGTGCTAGGAATCAAACCCCAGTCCTGAAGAGCAGCAAGTGTTCTTAACCACTGAGCCATCTCTTCAGCCCTGGCTTATCTATTTTTTAATTAGATACAGGACTATAATTTACAAGCACCTTTTTGTATCTATTTTGATAAAATGTATATTTAAAAAATGTGTCCATTTTATCTGACTTATCAGACATGTCTTTCTTAGTGTCCTTTAACACTTGTAAAACATGTATTTATTTAGTTGAGAGTGGGCTACAGGTGTTTGCATGCCCTGACACATGTGTGGAGGTCAGAGGACAACTCTCACAAGTTAGTTCTCTCCTCCCACCATGTGGGTCCCAGAAGTTTCACTCTAGCCGACTCCTTAGTCTGCAGGCCCATCCTGCAGAAGGTCATAATTCAGATTACAATCTTTCTCAAAGGGTTTTGAAAATGTACATGTTTTTCATGTTGTTAAGTATGTTTACTTTTTTTTAGGTCTACTTATTTATTATATATAAGTGTCCTACCTGTATGTATGCCCATTTACTTTTAATAGCCAAACTTATCTTAGTCTCGGGTATTTATGCCTTCTGTTGATACTTTTAGTTTTCCATTTTCCCTTAGCGTTGTGAAGGGATTACCAATTTTATTAACCTCAAGTAATGCCCTTTGTCTTAGTCATTTTTCTAGCCAGCCGTTTAGTTTAAAGCTGACATCCACTTGTATTTCTTTCTTCAGAGCAGGGTAAGCTTCCTTTGGGTGCTGAGAGCAAAGCTGCAGTGGCAGGCATCACTTTCTTTTGCCACAGCAGCACTTTAGCTCAGCCTCCCTCCAAAGTGCTGCTCCAGCCCAGGTTCCTTTTTTGTTCATTTTGTAATTAACTTCTGCCATTTTTTTTTTAACCCATAGGTGATTAGAAATATGTTGCTTACTTTTCACACATTTGAGGATTTGATCAGAATATATGTTCTATGCATCAGTCTTTTTGGTGTTTGTTTGAATTTGTCTCATAGTCCAGTATATGGTCAGTCTTGGTGAATATTTCCTGTTTCCAGTAGCTCTAGAATCAGGTGTCTGTAATAGAGCTCACCTGATGGTTGTTAACTGACTGCTTTGTTGACTTGCTCATTATGTGCTGGAGAGAGGGGTAATGCTGACAGTAATGATTATGGAATTCCTTCCCTTTCTCTCAAACTGTCCTGCCATACAGACTCTATTGCTCTTGTGAGGCCACCCTCTGCCTGCCACTGGCCTGTTGGTCTCTTCCTTCTAAATGTCTGTACCCTTGGGTTTCTGGTTAGTTCTAAGAACTCATGAGGATTGTTCAACTTACAAGTTGATTGAGATCATTAGGTGAAAGCCTCAGGGGTCTCTTCCAGTTTTCACATTTTTACTTAGAGAAAAGTTCGACCCAGTGTCATGTCCTGTCTCTTTCTTTCTTTACTTGTCTTTGGAGCCAGGATTAAACCAGGGCTCCTGCATAACAAGCATACACTCCAGTGCCAAGCTGCACTCCCAGCCATGAGATTTGCTTTTAATCCAGTTTTTTAACCAAGTAATTGCCCTAAAATATTGACAATTTAGTTGTTTCTGTACTACTTTTTAAATTACTAAATCAGAAGTAGAGTTTTCTTTTTAGTTAAACATTTTAAGAGTAGAAAAGGCATCTTTGAGTGGTTTTATGTATGGAAAGCAAACTGAGCTTTAAGTAATTGGAATTATGTGTTCAAAACCCAAAAAAGTAAATGTGATAAGGATATGGTCTTGCTCTGTAGCCCAGGCTACTCTGAAACTCAGGTTCCTCCTGCCTCAGTCTCCCTCATGCTGGGATAATAACAGGTATGTATCTGTGCTCTACAAGTAGCTCTTTACCATGTAAACATAGGATGTAACATGGATGTAGCTTCAGGACTGTTCATTTTGGGAGAGATTTTGTTTCTGTGATATGTAATCTCTTATGTTAATAAAAATTCGGGCTTCCATTGTACCATCTAAAAGAATGTCAACCTATTTAAGCAGACAATTTACATTTCCACCTTTTTCATATTAATTGTAGTATTTAGACAGATAGCAGACAAACTTACAGTGTGGTTAAGCCTATAGAGTAGATAAGCTTCTGACTTTTCTGACTTTTACTGCAAAACATTTTTGCAGGTTCCAAAATGTTTCTGAAAAGCTACATATGGAGTGCAAAGCTGAGATGGTGACACCTCTGGTGACAAATCCGGGACATGTGTGCATTACAGACACCAACCTGTATTTCCAGCCTCTCAATGGACACCCGGTACATAGATCACACCGCATGCATAGATCACTGGCCGCATGCATAGGTCATGTGCTGCATGTGTAGGTCACGGGGCATGTACAGTGCTTGCTTCTGTCTTTCAGCTCGATTTTCCAGGACCTGATATCACAGTTATTGTCTTGCGTGGCTTTTGTTACTTCCTCCTCACTTTGGGGGGAAGGCCAAAGTCATTTGGAAGCCCTGGGTAGCAGTGTGACTTCCTGATGCCCTGCGGGGTTGGATGCACACTCATCTGACTGCAGCTTCCTCTGATCCCTATTCAGCCATCCTGAAGGGCCTTCCTTATTCCTAGTAGTAGAAGTCATATCCCTCTGGCCACACCACTGGGCCATTTGACAGGGCACTTTAACGGACAAGGGAGTGTTTCCTGTGGAGGAAGAGTATGCCCTGGACATTCTCGACTGGTCATTGGCACTACATTGAAGTCAGACATGGTGTTGTAGCGATTTTGTCCACTAGGTGGTGGCACATACTGATCAAATCCTCCAGCAACATGGCATGGTGTCCTCTGAGGTTGGCTACTATTACTATTTTTGGTCAAAAACTTATAGGAAAATGTCTGGCAGCACAGCTTCAGGAGACACAGTGAGCATATATCTCTTCCCAAAGCCCTGGCCAGCCTTCTGTAATGGCATTAGGGTCTTTAAGGCCTTTCTCACTGTTGCAGAGCCTGGCTTTCCTGTTATGTGGGAGCAGGGATGTAGAAGCTTTGCATTTTAGCTGAGCACATGGTACTTTCTGTTTTTGATTCTTTCTTACTATTGTTTTCAAGTTCAAGAGAATCAAAAAGATTTTTTTCCTTTAAAAAAAGAAAGGCTTGCCTTATATTGTAATTCATGAGGTTTAAAGGTCTTGCTTTATATTATAATTTATGAGATTCAAGACTCTGTAATAAAGGAAATTAAAAACATAATTCTTTGGGGGAAAAAGGTTGTTAGGACAAAGCAAACCTTACATGAAAGCCCAGGGCTGGAGGGACAGTTTAGCAGTTAAGAGCATGTGCTTGCCAGTCATCAGGACCAGAGCTAGAATCCTAGTCCCACAGAGCCCATGGTGCCCCACACCTCAGCCCTGAGCCAGGCGGAGATAGTCGGGAGAGACCCTGCCCCAAAGAATAGGTGGAGAGTGGTAGCACAGGATACCTGATAACTTTTCCTGGTTCACACATGAGTACACAGGTACATGTAGCCGCTTACACACAGGTGTATTCAGACATACATACACACACACACACACACACACACACACACACACACACACACACACACACACACAGAAATAAATAAATGTTTAAAGCAGCAGTCTTCTTGAGTGCTCCATACCACACAGTCACCCTTGTAGTAGTCTGAAAGATGAGGGTACCATATCACCGAGTTTACGCAGGAGGATTAGGAGATGTGTCAGAGTAAACTGTGAAACCAGGTACCATTTGTTCCAAGGGCTCTCCTAGGTGTTCAACTGCAGCACCCTGGGAAGGCAAGGATGTGTGGCTCTTTCCCTCCCTGCTGTAAGATACAAAAGAACAACTAATTGTGTTAGAATGGTGACTCTTGACACTGCCTTTGTACTTTTTAAAGAAACCTGTGGTCCAGATAACACTCCAAGATGTCCGGCGTATTTACAAAAGGAGACACGGCCTCATGCCTTTGGTGAGTTCAGTTGATGGGTGCAGTGCAGTTCATTGTGGGTGGTTGCCAGACCTGCAGTACAGCAGCTGATTGACGTTCAGACCTGACAGCCCAGTTGTGCTGTATGTGAGCATGTGGAAGCTAGAGATTGATAGAAGAATAACTCTGCTCTGGAAGTAAGAGGTTGTGTTGCAGAAATATTTTTTGTTCAAAGAGCAAAAAGGCTAGAGGGTCCTTGAGTTTCTTGCTCCTGAATTTTTAGAACTTCTGGGCTAAGACTAGAATGATGCTTGCAGGGCAGTCCAGAGTCCTCCCACCACAGGCTGACTGCCGCCGGGCCTCAGAGAAACATTGGGAAGATCCTTAAAAGTAATTCTTTACTACAGCAGCAGAGAACAGGAATACAGACACAGCAGTTAATTTAGCCTCTGATCTTAGAGAGAAATAGAGAAAACAGCCATTAGAGCGTAGAGTTGCTTCTTCCCGCCCCCTCCTCACTATGCAAACACCACTCATACATTTATCTCACGTATGCAACTTAGATATTAGTCACTATTGAGTAGATGTTCCAAGGTGTTTTGAACTGATATCAACATAAATTCATTTTCTTTTGCAGGTTATAACTAGCTCATTTTTGTACTTTTAATTTATAAAATTCAAGCACTTTGGTACCTATTTTGTATCCATTTTTTACGATAGTAGAAAATTACAAAAAACAGGTACTATTAAAAATCTTGTGCTGTCAGTATAGAGAACAGTCAGTAAAAGTGAAGAAATTAGCATTGCTTACCCTCTCAAATTTCCACCACAGCCCTGTACATTATAGATAAAGCAGCTGTGAGCCCAGGAATTAACTCCCTAACTTCTCTAGCTAGTGAATACCCATGGCCCAAACTTGAGCCCAGGACCCATCTGGACCCTCCTGGTTGTCTTCTCCCATATTGCTTTGCCAGCACAATGCCCCCAAAGCTTACAGCTTTCTTTTCTCTTGAGACTTGGCCCAGGTGCCCCAGAGCTCAAGATTTCCTGCCTCTGCCTCCCTAGTACTAAGAAAACAGACATTCAGCTCACAGTTTCCTTTAAAATAACCATAATTGAATGGGTTATTTGATTATTAATTTGTTGTGTTTCATAGTTATTCAATTTGCACAAGAAAGCTAAATATTTATCTGTAGGAAAGAAATGTGGGTTCATTGGCAATCTAATTTTAAATTTCAGAGTAATAAGCTATTTTCATTAGCAATATTTGGTACTAAAGAGAATTACATTATTTGCCTGCTGTATATCTCTTGTTCTTAAGATGTTTGTAAGAAAACATATATGAGAATATAGGGACATATATCCTGAGTCAAATTATAAGTGTAAGCAAGGTCTAAAGCTCAAGCATATTAATGCTTGGCTGACGTTTACCATTGTGTACTTCTGTGATTTCAGTGTGATCATGGGACTATTTGTTTTGTTCCTTCTGAATTTTTAGGGCTTGGAAGTGTTTTGCACAGAAGATGACCTGTGTTCCGACATATACCTAAAGTTCTATGAGCCTCAAGACAGAGATGACCTCTATTTCTATATTGCCACGTACCTAGGTTTGCTGGCCTTACTTCATTGTCTGTGCATGTAAAGGTAGCTCAAGTCCTACGAAGCCCTGACAGCAAATAAGAGAAGAAACATTGCTTCGCCATAGTTTTACTTTTTTGTTCTGATAGAATATCCTAGAGACCAGGGAAATGTGAATTCACTTTGGGAATAGCTCATTTGTGTGTTTCAAAAGCTCTTGATGAATATGTTTAAATGCTTCTCTATTTTAATGAGCTCCAACTTGAGTGGGTTACAAACAGTCTACCTGAGAGTTTTGTCATGTCATGATTTAACTTGTGAAAACCAAAACTGAGTCTTTTTAAGGTGGGAGAATATGTTTGTGATCATTAGTTAAGGTGTTCATCACAAAGCCAGGACACTGTGGAAGGAGCAGGTAAACCCTCTGTGCTCATCTCAGCACCCTTGGAATAGAATCTACTGTCATTAGGAATGACTCCTCAGCCCTCATGGAAAATGGGAAGTTCTCCACCTTTATCATAAAAGTCCCCTACATTTTCATCAGTTTTATTAAGCTATATGACTAAATTAAATTCCTAATTTACATGAATGTCATATCACTAAAAAAGAATGATTTTTAAATGGGAGTTGAGATTTTATTAATACATCCTAATTGGTTTCTGTCTAGTGTGCAGTAAGATCATTTCTAGATGTGTGGTAAAGTATATCTTTCCTGCAACTGAAATTTCCTCTTTGGGAAGGCTTTTATTCCAGCAGGAATCTGTTTTATCTCACAGTAGCTTAGACTTATTTTCCCCCTCATTGAGCCCTTTACATTAACATAATAAATGAGCAGAGATTTATTATAAGCTTGTTTTTGTCTTCTGAGCCCCACAATAGAAAACTCACTGTTTTAAGGTGAATACTGAAGTTGCAGTCAAAGCCACTCCCTCTCTCTACCTGATCTCCAGCCGCCACTCCTTCTGAGCTCATTTCTAAGTTTGGTCAAGCTTTGCCAGAGGACTCCAAGAGCTAAAAATTAAAAAAAAAAAAAAAAAAAGATTTTCAGTTTTTGAAGCTTTTCCTGGTAGCTAATTATAAACTTGATAAGAATTAAGACTACATACATAATGAAAGAACACATCGGGCAAGATGCTTGATACATCCAGTAAAGAGTGTTAGGTTCAGAAAAGTAGTGTTTTCTAAACAAAGTAACAAATCCAATTTACTTGTAGGACAGTTGAGTCATTCTGATCTTTCTAAAGTTGTAGTTCTCACTGAGAGGCTATTTATTTCCCAGGAGAACCTGCCTCTTTATCCTGGTTTATCCTTTATCCCTTTTTCTTTGGCAGTTTTGTGTTTTTCAAGTTCACAGATAATATGTCACTATTGATAAACTGGCAGTAGTCCACCTCTTCAGAATCTAAAAAAACATTAATTAAGCCCAATATGGTTTTGTTCTAGCTTCATAAAAAGTGAGAGGAAGTGTGCACAAGTGGCCATGGTTTCTAAAAATTCATCAAACTGAGCACATTTGATAGAACTCTGTGTTATTCATTGGGTAATTGTCATCTGCCACATAGTACTTGTATGTTCACTCCATGGTCTTATATTTGTTCAAGTTATGTAATATTTGGGAGTGGTTTGATAGTTGTTCAATATATTTAATAACTTCTTATCCTGGATCTTTGTGAAAACAAATCAACAGACACTAAGGAAGCTAGTTCTGTCACATTAAATAGAAGCTAGCCAGTTATCTGTGAAGGACAGTGACCACTCCGACTCTTCCCCCAGAACACCATGTTGCAGAACACACTGCGGAGAGCTACATGCTGCAGTGGCAGCGAGGGCACCTCTCCAACTATCAGTACCTACTCCACCTCAACAACCTGGCTGACCGTAGCTGCAATGACCTCTCCCAGTACCCTGTGTTTCCATGGATCATAAATGACTACTCCAGCCCGGAGTTAGGTGAGCACTGTCAAGCATAGGTTCTGATGAGAATCTGCTTTCAAAAGGGAGGATTCGTTTTATATATACAGGACCAAATCAGAACTCATTTCAGTTTGCTCACTAAAGATTGCCAATTTCCATTTCAAAATATTGGACAAATATTGTATAAATAGTTTTATGTGTATTTACCACTTCTCAAAGGTTATACATAGGAAATATGTGCATAGTTGTAATTCAGTCTTCCCATTATTATGTGTAAGTGCCAAGTTTTGAAATATTTAAATTTCTCACTGAAAATTTCGTTATTATTTTAAATTCACATTGGAATTTTGAATACAAAAAAAAAAAAACAGCCATTTACTAATCACAGGGGGAAATGGAAGTGATCCATAGTCAGATTATGAGAGGTAACAGTATTCCTCAGGCTTTTGTATTGTAACTATGACAAAACAAAACACCTGAGAAAATCAAATTATAGGGGGAGAGATTGATTTTAGCCCATGGTTTCAAAGGGTTCAGTGCATCATGGCAAAGACACTAAGCAGAGCCAGGAAGCAGGGAAGAATAGAGCAAAGGGCTAGGATAAGATATGGCCTGGAAGACATGCCCTAGTAATTTTTGTCCTCCAAAGGCCCTGCCTCCTCTTTTCCCTCCTTTTAATACTGACATCATATTATGAATCAACTAGAGGGTTATTCCATTCCTTAGGTAAGAACCCTCCTCATATGATTGTTTCAGGAAATTCCAGTGTTGACATACCCAGAAACATCTTACTAATTAAGATTTCTCAGTCCACTCAAGTTGTCATTCAAGACTACCAAAACACTTTCATTTTTATGGCATCAATACTTTCCTTTTCCCTTAAATAATGTTTCTAAAATTTGATAATTTGTAATTCTTTAATCTTTGATTTTTAAATTTTGCTGATATAACTGGGTTGTGGTGGCATATGCTTTTAAACCCAGTACTCTGGAGGCAGAGACAGGTGGATCTCTGTGAGTTTGAGGCCAGCCTGGTCTACAGAGTGAGTTCCATGACAGCCAGGGCTACACAGAGAAATTCTGTCTCAAAACACAGAAAAGAAAAAATTTTTTCTAATGTCACAAAAGAATATTCTGTCTAATTCAGACATAGAAAGTAAACCTTAGTAGAAGAATATGGATTAAAAATTTTGTTTTTGTAATTTTACTTGGATTGGGATTCCTCAGTATTTGATTAGAAACTACTTTAAAATGACAGTTATTTATTTCTTTGTATGTGTGTGGAGGTTGGGGTGTGAGTGTACATGTGCCAAGGTTAGAATTCAGTTTCATCTACAGCCATACCACCCTGAACTCTCCCCAGCTCATCTGATCTCGGAGGCTAAGTGGGGTTGGGCCTGGTTAGTACTTGGATGGGAGAAGTCCGTTCTCTCCCTCCACCATGTGGGCCCGAGGGATTGAACTCAGGCTGTCAGCCTCCATGGCAGGTATCTTACTCACAGACCCATCTAGTCTGCTACAGAAAATCTTTTTTTTAAATAGTCTATATTCATGGTGTCTCATGCTACAGATGTTACTTTTAAGTGAATATAGTTTTGTTTTCTCCAGCTATATAAATAACAAAGGTGCTTACTACTTGTGGGTTTATCTCATTTCAGACTACTCAAGTGTGAACTTGGCTCATGCCACTGTGTTTATGTTTACAGATTTGTCAAATCCTGGAACCTTCCGAGATCTTAGTAAGCCAGTGGGAGCCCTAAATCAGGAACGGCTGGAGAGACTGCTGGTATGTGTGTGGAGCTCATTGTTTGGAAGCAGCCTCACAAATCATGGCCTGTGCTTGCTTAGTAACTGAAGCTCAGTCCCCATTCTTAGCCATTTCCTGCCATGACCTGCGGATAGGATAACTATTTGTGTGTATTTGTCTTGAATTTGGGAAGTAGAAGCATGACCTGCTTGTATTATTTTCATGAAGATAATCTTTGATAAACTGCAAAAGAGGCACACACTATTAGTTCTGTCTTGTTGGATGTCAGCACCATCAGCACCCGAAGCCTAGAAATGCGCACTGTCACACATGTGCAGTCTCACTGGCCCTCTGCTATGAGGAACAGTGTATCAGGATCTCCATTAAGGGTTGACACCTTGAGTCAGCTACTGTCTCACAGTCAACACATCGCTGTTTGTTTTATGTTGTAGACTCGATATAAGGAAATGCCGGAGCCAAAGTTCATGTATGGGAGTCACTACTCTTCCCCAGGCTATGTGCTCTTTTACCTCGTTAGGATTGGTAAGGCTCTCACATCATCCACAGTTTCACTTGGGTTCTCAGATAATTCTACAGTCTGATTTAACCCTGTGTTTCCCCCCTCTAGCACCAGAGTATATGCTATGTCTACAGAATGGAAGATTTGATAATGCAGATAGAATGTTCAACAGGTTTGATAAAACACCTCACCATATTGAACACTTTCTGATTTTATGTAGCAGCATGCTTGTTTTAATATACTAGATATAAACAAAAATGCAAAGAAGTGTAAAGTTTAACCAGGCCTGAAGACATATACTTTTAACCCCAATACTAAAGAAACAGAGGCAAGTGGGTCTTTGAAAGTTCCAGGCCAGCCTGGTCTTTATAGAGAGTTCCAGGATGGCCATGGTGAGACCTTGTCTCCAAAACAAGTCATTTCTTTCACACTTTCATAATGTGTATATATGTAAGGAAACATTCTTTAATTTATTTTATATGTATACGTGTTTGCCTATATATGTATATGTGTGCCACATGCATGCCCTAGCTACAGAAGCCAGAAGGTGACCTGGACTGCTGTGATCCACCATGTGAGTGCTGGGAATCTATCCCAGGTCCTCTGAGCTGTCTCTCCAGCTCTAGGAACAGATTCTCGTTTTGTTTCAAGACAGGGTTTCTCTGTGTAGCCCATGCTATTCTGGAACTCATTCCATAAAGCAGGCTGGCCTCAAACTTTGAGATCTGCCTGCCTCTGTCTCCCAAGTGCTGGGATTAAAGGCTTTTGCCACCATACCCAGCTTAAACACAGATTTTTTTAAATACAGATTTTTCTCTTGTCCTGTGTAGCCTGAGCAGTTTTTTTCCCATGTTATAAAGAATATTTTGAAACAATGAGTTTAAAATTTTTTGTCAGAAGGGATTTTGAGAGCCCATCCCTTGTGAAGGGATGTTCTCTTGACCCGGACACATGGGGAAGGGCCTAGGCCTGGCCCAGGATGATGTGGTAGACTTTGGGGATCCCCTTTTGAGGGCCTTACCCTGCCTGGGGAGTGGAGTGGGGATGGCTAGGGGCAGGTGGGATGTTGGGGGGAGGGAAGCGAGAGGGTGAAGGGATTGACATCTGAAGCAAGTTTGTTCCTAATTTGAACTAATAAAATAAAATAAAAAATAAAATAAAATAAAATAAAATAAAATTTATTATCATAGTTTAGAATATACCACAATTTACTTAAACTATTATTCCCTATTGAGACAGTGTGCATGTGGTGGAGTGGGATGGTGGGCTTGCTTCACTCTCCTGTGAGTCTGGTGAAGCTCCACCAGCCCTCAGGGACCACACTTTTCTTTTTGGTCAAGGGGCTTCATGTGCATGTTAAAATCTGTGTCAGTGAGAAAGCTGGAACTCCAGAGCCCAGAGCAGTAGGTGTTATTGGGAGGATTACAGGAAAGCTGCCACTGTCAGTAGCCGATCATGGACATATCGCTCTTTTTCATATCTAGTATTGCAGAAACCTGGAAAAACTGTTTGGATGGTGCAACGGATTTTAAAGAGGTAAGCCGTTCAGGAAGTTGGCGGGCCATAGGGCTTTTGTTCCTAAATCCTTTAAAAACATGTTGCCCCCACACACACACTTGCAGTTGATTCCAGAATTTTATGACGAAGACATCAGCTTTTTAGTCAATAGTCTGAAGTTGGATCTGGGAAAGAGACAAGGAGGACAGATGGTTGACGATGTGGAGCTTCCGGCATGGGCCTCAAGTGAGTACCTCCTGAGGCATGGTGGGACAGTATGTTGCATGCTTTCCTAGGTAGTGCAGTTGTGATGTCATTCATTGTATTGTATTGCTTGTGACATCTTAAAAATGCCTACTTAATTGAACTAGAATTTGTCTATCCCAGTCAGAAGTAAGCTGAGTTTGCATTATAAAGACATCGATGTATGTTTGACAGACCTACGTGGCATAAAAATGGTTCCTGCCACTTTTTTCAGAAAAAAATACGTAAGATGAAGAATAAAACTCATTAGAAACATGTATGTCAGGGCTGGAGAGATGGCTCAGCAGATAAGAGCACCGACTGCTCTTCCAGAGGTCCTGAGTTCAATTCCTAGCAATCACATAGTGGCTCACAACCATCCGCTATAAGATCTGGTGCCCTCAGCAGAATGTTGTATACATAATAAATAAAATCTTTAAAAAAAAAAGAAAGAAATATGCCAGGCATTGGTGGCACACGCCTTTAATCCCAGCACGCGGGAGGCAGAGGCAGGCGGATCTCTGTGAGTTCGAGGCCAGCCTGGTCTCCAGAGTGAGTGCCATGATAGGCTCCAAAGCCACACAGAGAAACCCTGTCTCTCGAAAATCCAAAAAAGAAAAAAAAAAAATGTATGTCTTTAAAACTAAAAATAAAAAAAAAAATGTATCTCTTATCTCTTAGAAGTTTTATGCACAAATGGATAGGTACAAGATATGAAAGAAAGTACAATAGAGATAGCATAAAATTCTGATGACGTCTACCCTCGTAGGTCCCCAAGACTTTCTCCAGAAGAACAAAGATGCGTTGGAAAGCAGCTATGTGTCCGAGCACCTTCATGAGTGGATTGATCTGATATTCGGATATAAGCAGAAAGGGAGTGAGGCTGTAGGGGCTCATAACGGTAAGTAACTTTGGCTGACAGTTTGTGGGCAGGCAGGCAGAAAAATGAGCTGGAGACCTAGTGTTCTGGAGGCCGGTCTGGGCTACATGTCTACACTCTGCAAACCAAGAAAAAACCTCTATTATAGAACAGTGATCTCGAAGCCTTTAAAGGCCCAAAGTTTGCTTTTAATTAAGCATGAAGAATGGCAGCTGTCCACCCCTTCAGGCTCAGTGCTTATCTGCCTCAGGTTTCTGCTAGTCTCTCTGTCAGTAGGGAGGGACTTGGACTGAAATCCAGAAGTGACTCACATGAAGTGTAGTCACACCAGTGCTGTGACTAATGCATCTCTAAGGGAGAAAGTAATGCTAACCAAAGAAAAGAGCCAGGCAACAGCCCATCACATCTACTAATTACACTTTTGTTCACCAAAAGATAATAATACAAGTTAATTTTATTGTTTGAATGTTAATGTTTCACAAAGGAAAAAGAGTTTCTTTGAATACAGTTTTGAATTGTTTAGATTCTGGGCAGGGTATTTATAACTAAATGTATGCTTTTTTCAATAATGCTTATATCTCTCCTTCAGTATTTCATCCCCTGACCTATGAAGGTGGTGTAGATTTAAACAGGTATGTATATGTCTACAAGGTATTTCTGCTTCACTATAAAACACTTCTATCTGAATTATTAATACACTTATTTGAGAAGTTAAGATATAGAAATTTTGAAAATATTTATGTCTTGCTTTCAACATTGTTAGTTGCTAAGATACAGAAAATAGGGGCCAGAGAGATAGCTCAGCAGTTAAGAACTCTTGCTGCTCTTTGAAAGGACTTGAGTTTGATTCCTAGCACCCAGGTTAGGCAGCTCATAGCTACCTGGAACTCCAGCTCTGAGGAATCCAGTGCTGGCTTCTGGCCTCCTCAGGCACCCATACACTCATGGCATCTACCACCACTCCCCAGCAATATTAATCCTAGCACTCGGGAGTCAGAGACAGGCAGAGCTTTGACTTCGAGGCCAGCCTGGTCTACAGAGTGAGTTCCAGGACAGCCAGGACTACACAGAGAAACTGTCTCAAAACAAAACAAATGAAACAAAAAAAAATATTATGTAAAGGTGTATGAAGTTCTTTGCTTTTTATTTGAGTTTTGTCTCCCAGTTGATCTACACTATTGGAAGTTCATGCCTCTCAGGGACTTGAACCTGGTGGTTTACTGCATCTTTTGTGTTTCTTTCTAAAGTATTGAGGATCCTGATGAGAAAGTAGCCATGCTGACCCAAATTTTGGAATTTGGGCAGACACCAAAACAGTTATTTGTGACACCACATCCTCGAAGGATCACCCCCAAATTGAAAAGTATGTCCCAAGCCTCCAGCTATAGCGCTTCTGTGACAGATTCCCCAGGTAAGTCTTGTAAAGAGTAAATGTAAGGTAAAGGCCTTTGTCTTTTGTGGTTAACATGAAGCAGAGATGAAACACAAACTGCTGAATTGTTTAACGATGTTTGATTGGCATCTCTATGAGGCTTTGGGCTGCTTTGGTGGCAGAGTTCCTACCTTCCTAGTATGTGCAGGGCCTTAGGCTCAGTCCCAAGCACTGCAAAACAAACAAAGGTATTTCTTCTACTCATGTTTTTGTCAAAGGCTGTTTGTAACTATCAACTTTGTTACATGGTCATTTACTGTGGCTGTGACTGTCCTGGCTCCCACTGATCCTGTGGTTTTGAAGTTGCCACTTAGTGCTCAGCAGCACTGTCAGACATGTTCCCGGCCATGCATGTTTCAACAGTTACCTGCTCCACCTTTTTCTAGAACAGACTCCCCCTGGCCTTGACTCTACCAAACCCACATACAGAGTTTGAATTCAGTTCAAACTGCTTTGCTTCTTGGTTCTTTGTTTCTTATTTAATTTTCTTATTAAGATGTGGCAAGTGTGTGTAGCGAATCTCTTCCATCCAGGCCATGCTGGCTACTAAGATGAACTTTAAGGATGGAAAGATCCCACATCATCAACCATGTAACCACATTTCATATGTCACAGAGCCTCACATGAGGAGCCATGTGACAGCACACAGCATCTCATTAGCAAAATGTTTCCTTTTCTTCCAGTTTTGTCTCATGACACCAGGCATGCTGAGCCTTTGGGGGGATGCTGCAAGAGTAGCTAAGCCTACTTTCCAGTATTTTACTGTGAGGGCTTGACCTAGGGGCAGCTTAAAATACTACTTGAAGACATACAGTGTTAGGTCAGAAATGCTGTCTTCATCCCTTAGTCACCAACTGTAACCACCGCCGTACTGTTTTAACCAGGGTGATTACTCCAGCTTTTCTTCATGCTCTTCTGCCTAGAAACCCTTTGAGAAACCTGAAGCCTTGTTTGATTTATTGTTTTCTTTCTCCTTCTCAAAACCAAACTAAAGCTTCAGCATTCCTAGGCAGCAGTAAGGGTTTACAAAGGGGAAGGCTGAGAAAGAAGTGGCCACTCAGACATTTATTTCTCATGAGGCCTAAGTGACTGGACATGTCAGGACTCTGCAAACCCTGGGAAGCATGGAGCTTTCAGTGAACCCTTCTACATCTAATTTGTTCTCAGCTAACATTGGGCTATATGATGAATACCTTTGAAAGCATATTTTGGTGGGTGGCTTGTTTTCTTGGTTCCTTAATTTTAATAGAAATTAACAGTGAATCTGATGCAGGTGCCTTTCTGTGATGTAATGACTTACTTAGCACCAGTTTCATGTAGTTTCTCCAGGGGAGGAGTCGTTTGAAGACCTGACCGAGGAAAGCAGAAGTCTGGCCTGGAATAATATCACCAAGTTGCAGCTACACGAGCAGTACAAAATCCACAAAGAGTAAGAGTGCCTGTGCTTCCAGTCTGTGTAAAAGCTGGGGTCTTGGTGTAGGGGTGAACCAAGAAAAAAAATTGGCACAAAATGGTTTGTTTTGGCCCTCATGCTCTTTCATACTGTCATTTCTGTCATAGGTTGTTCTTGAACAGTGGTTCTGAGCCTTCCTAATTTTGGGACTCTTTAAAAAGGTTTCTCATTTTGTGGTGATTCCCCAATCATAAAATCATTTCATTGCTACTTCATAACTGTAATTTTGCTACTGTTAGGAATAGTAATGTAAATATCTGATATGTAGGATGTCTGATATCTGACCCCTGTGAAAGGGTCATTTGACCCCAAAGGGGTTGCTACCCACAGGTTGAGAAGCACTGTTCTAGAAAAACATTGGGCTAGCAGACAGCCTAGAGTTTTGTACCTCTAAACTGTATATGAAACCCCTCAAATCTTAAAAAACATGTCTGTTATCAAGCTTTGAACTTACTGGTAATGTACGGACAAGTATGTCTTTGAAAAAAATAACCAGGCTAACAAGGTAGCTCAATGGATAAAGCATGAGTTGGCGCTGGAATTTAGATCCGTAGGACCCATGTAAATGCTGGGCAGGAACAGTGCCCATCTGTAATCCAGAACCCATGTAAAAGTGACACTGTGGTGACAATCTGTAATCTAGGACTCTTGTAAAAGCTGGGCAGGTACAGTGGTCATGTGTAATCCTAGAACCCAGCAGACAGAGACAGAGGATCCTTGGGCAAGCTAGCTAGCCAGAGTGGTCCAAGACAAGATGGTGAAGGTGTGAATAAACTGTGCTTATATGAGTAATGTTTAATGGTTGAGCCTCAGATGTTCTTTAAAATGCCCTCTAGAACCCCGTGCGCACAACATTGGCAGACATTAGGGACAGTGTGTTCTGAATGAAGCAAACTAAGTGTAAAGAATAGTCTCTTTGGGGCTGGTCAGGTAAGGTGGGATTGTGGGAGAAGCAGGTTCCATTTGTCAGAAACATGCCCAGCATCATCTGCAGCAGCTTGGGGAGCAAAGAGTGGGTGTGTTTTCTAGCAGCAGGGTGTTGTCTAAGAAAAGGTAGACATTGCCAAGCAATGACTGGTAATGGCAGGGACACACAGAGAACAGTCGAAGTGAAGAAGTTATGAAGACAAAATGAAGGGAACTTAGTAAAAGTAAAGCAGGTGTTCCAGCACATGGCTAATGGTAATTTATAAAACTCTGACTTTCAACAGGGCAGTTACAGGGATAGCAGTGTCTTGCAATGGCTCTTCGGTCTTCACCACATCACAAGGTATGTTTTCCTGCCTGAGAAGCTGTTTAGCTGGAATCACAGTGTCTGAGCTTTACTATACGGGCATGTGCTGCTTCCATATAAAATAGGCTTAGAAAAGTTTTGTTGTAGTTTGCCAGAAAGGAAAGGCTTCCTGTTGCTGACAAGGTTTCCTGGATGAAGACACAAGGCAGGAAGTCTGTTGATCAAAGCCTTGCTTTCGCCAAGCTATCTTATTGCAAGAGGTTCCAGGCCTACTGCATGGCCTGCAGGACTCAGAATGGCATGGGGGAGTAGCCAGGGCAAAGCCAGACCTGGACTGCCAGGGTGGTGGTGCATATAGCTTGTGGAATGCAGATTTGCTGTTCAGTTTCACCTTGACATTCAGCATATAGCTCGGGAAGTTTTATGAAGGTTATAACATGACAATAAATTCATATATTGTTAATGTACCTGTGCCTTATTGACAGTATCTTAATGATATATTAGAATTGATCTAGGAAAACAGCAAAATTCATCTCTTGCTGCACATGTGTTTTCCTGGAGGCCTATCTGTCATTAATTGAAGTGTGCTTTGGTGTCAGGACAACCAATTCTGACAAAGCTAGTGATTGTTTTTCATGAGGCTACTACTCTTTAGTCCTAAATGAGTACAGGAGACTATAGTTTCCATCTGTCATTTTTATAATGATGTGATACAGATATGAACATCCTGGTAGATGAGTCTCTGTGACCACATTCTGTTGCTGTGGTGTGCTATCCAAAGCATTTTATTCTTCTCTTTTCACGTACCACCTTGGATTCCATAAAGTAGAATCTTCTAAAAAAGTCTACAGAATGATTGTGTAGGAAAGGTTATGTGCTGGACCCTACACTGGACATGTCAGGGTATTTACAGTTCTGCTCAGGAAGGAGGAAGCTATCTGTGTTTTGAGGATTTCTAGTCACTGGGCTGATCCACTAAGCAACCATCGAACACTTGGGTCTTTTAAACCCGTGGATCATGACTCCTTTAGGGTGGAGTAACTCTTTCAAGGGTCAGATATTTACATTATGATTCATAACAGTAGCAAAATACAGTTAGGAAGTAGCAACAAAATAGTTTTGTGGATGGGGTGTACCACAACATGAAGAACTGTATTAAAGGGCTGCAGCATTGGTAAGGTTGAGAACCATTGGGCTAGTGGTTTGTAGGGTTTGTCTGGCATGGTTTGTCAAATCTTCAGATCTTTGTACTCATGTGACCTTGTAAAGCATGAATTTTATGTTATGACCATCAAGGCTTCAGATCTCCCCCAGCTCATGAATTGTACCACTGCTTTATGAGTTTGCCAAGTAAAAGGAAGGATTTATGTTAAAGTCCAACACTTATATTTTTGTTTTAAATTAAATTTCTCAAGTTTAGATTTTCATGATTTGTATTACTGGTCTATATGCATTCTAATATTTGCCTTGAAGTTGAATTTCTTGCTCAGATGCACAGTGTGATCATGTTCACAGCTTTCAGCACCTGGGAGATCAATCAGCACTCACTGCTGTCTTTAACATTGGTGACTTCTAGTGCCGGGAGAGCAACTTTGGTTTTGAGAAAAGTGTCTTAGCTGCTTTATGCTTCTGTAAAATGGTCAAATTGTCTTCAGTAGACTTGGTGGTGAGCACTCAGAACTGCCTAACATGGTCAAATGTATATTGAGAAGATGTCCCAATATTAATGACACCCTGCAAGGAACAGTCAAGTGCTGTGTGTTTGTCTTCTATATTTGTTTCCAAGTTAGTGCTAAGGAAAGTCCTACTGAGGCTCCTCCTGTTCATAAGTTTTCAGGAATTCTGTTGCCACGATTAGGTTGAAATGTGACGTTTTACTGTAGAGAAGAATTCTATTAAAAGCCTGTTCTGACATTTACCATGTTGGATATTTAGGAAGTAGGTTACTGCATGATAGAATACCTATCTGTAGCAGCATTAAGTTGTGAGTCTTGGGATTTGTTTGTGGTGCTGGAGATCGTATCCATGGCTTTGACCCCATGGTAGTGTTTGTTCACTGAGCCTCTGCTCTGGGTTTTTAACAGTGTGTGTTGGTGAACTTGGATAATGTCTATCCGTCCAGGAAATTAAACATTTGGGTATTTTCATTCCTGCATTATTATTCTTTTATAAGCTAGTTGTTCCCCCAGCCAGTGTACACAGTTGACTGGCATCTGACCTGCTGAGGAACTAGAAGTGTTTGACTGGCACATCTGTGGCTCCATCACTGTTTCTCCATCCCCTCAGTTGTTATCTTTAACCTTACCTTTCTTTCCAATTCCAGCTCTGCTCTGTCCATTCACTTTATAAAACAGGAGTGTGGGGCAGAGCGCAGGATTCTAAGTACCTACTTTAGGTACAAAATATTTTCCTTCCACCCCCATGGAAGGCCTCACTCTCCCTGGGGAGCAGAAAGGGGATGGGATAAGTAGGGTGTTAGTGGGGGGCAGGAGAGAAGGGGAGGGAGAGGAAACTGGCATTGACATGTAAAACAATCTTGTTTCTAATTTAAATTTAAAAAAATGGAGAAAAAATATTTTCCTTCCTCAGTAAAAAAGGAAAGTAAATAAAAATACAAGTACTCCTCATCTATAAATAATTCAGAAAAAATATCACTCTATAATCAGGCCATTCATTAAAAAAATACTTCTATTGCCAAAATCTTTATTTTCTTAAAATTAAAATTGGACCTGGAGGGATGGCCCAGTGTTTAAAAATACTACTCTTTAGAGAACATGGGTGTGGTTCCAGCACACACATGTTAGTTTATAACTATCTAGAACTCCAGTTCCAGGGAACCCAACACCTCTTCTGGTCTTTACAAACAGCAGGCATGTGTGTAGTACACATAAATGCATTTTAAAAAGCACTTATATATGCACTCACACACCTGTAAATCTTTTTTTAAAGGGATAAAATTTGTTTTAATATTAAGATTTCTGCCTCCCTCCATGGGGCTTCCCTGTGCCTGCAGGCCTTTAGATATGTCAGTGGTAAACTGTGTCTGTGCTGGGATTGTATGGTTTCAGCTGATCTGTCATGAAGTTATAGAATCTTAATGTTGGTCAGGCCTTCGATCCCTGCACACACTTAGTTTTCCATGAAATGACACTGACTTCTGCCCTCCAAGAGTAAGTAGAGTGGCAGACTTCGGTATCTATAACACTTCAAAAGGCTTTCATCTCTGTTCTAACTCTTAGATTCCACTTTGAAGATGTTTTCTAAGGAATCCAAAATGCTACAAAGAAGCATATCATTTTCAAATATGGTAAGTTCATTTTATCAGTGTTATATATAGTAGAAACCCATGGAGCCTGGGATGTAGTGACATGCTTGAGCATTTGCCTAACATGTGCAAGACCCTGACTCCTGGATCTGGAGGGAGGGAGGGAGGGGGGGGAGAAGTAAGAGAGGCAGTTTCTCCTTGCTTCTCATATTAGTGTGATTTCATTTTAACCTAAAATCTTGAATACCCAGTAGAATTCTCCTTAATAAGTTTATCCTTTCTTTTAGCTATCAGAAAAGAATTTCTGTGCTACTTAAATAATTTAGGCACTTCTGATTACTTGGAGAAATAAAACTATTAAAGAGTGTGCCTTCTTTTTAATGTCAATACTCCAGGAAAGTTTGAAATTCCCTTAGGAACTTTGTACATT
The DNA here is from genome assembly GCF_003668045.3 of Cricetulus griseus. Lineage (NCBI taxonomy): Eukaryota > Metazoa > Chordata > Mammalia > Rodentia > Cricetidae > Cricetulus > Cricetulus griseus. The sequence continues at coordinate 154,117,825 of NC_048595.1, forward strand.
TTCCTTAGCCACACCTCTGTAATACAGAGAGGGCCATTTCATCCTTAATGACTGTCCTCCTACCATGATCTACTCCATATCAGCAGCTTTCCTGCAGCACTATGGGAGGCCAAGAAGCATCAGGCTGGGTCACAGTTTTCCTGATGAATTTGAGCATTTGGGAGAAAAGCATACATCTGGACTTAGCAACTCTGATCCCTGGGTGGTTATGAAGATAGCCACGATAGACAGAATCTGACATCTGTTTGGCAGGAATCCATAAGAGAGTATACAAGTAAAGGATATGCTAATTATTGCAAGTCATTAATATAAAATCTTTTGTATTTCAGGCTTTATCATCTTGTTTACTTTTGCCAGGAGACACCACTGTCATAAGTTCTTCATGGGATAATAATGTGTATGTATCTGTGCCTGCTGTTTTGTAATTAATTCCTCCTGCTTAGTGACTGCCTCACATGTGGATCTGAGGGATAAGAGGGTTCCCATTAGAGGATGCATATTAGAGATGAGGACAGTATCATTGGGTTCAAATACCATTATTTTAATGTAATAATTTCTCTAATTAGAATCTATTTTTTTTTAACTTTCAAACTCAGGTGAAATGTAGCTAAGATAGAATCAGAAGTAATCTAATTTCAAGTTCAAATGTTGAATATTTTTCCCTTAATAATATAAGAACAAGCAGTTTGTAATTCTAATAATCATTAGTAGTCTAAAAATAACATTTGTTTCTTAAATGCATGTTTAAGAATCTAAAAATTAAGCTTTGCTGTTATCTTAATTGTTGTTGTTATCTTTTAGCTATTTTTACTCCATAGCATTTGGAAGACGCCAAGACACACTGATGGGACATGATGATGCTGTCAGTAAGATCTGTTGGCATAACGACAGGCTATATTCTGCATCTTGGGACTCTACCGTAAAGGTTTGTATATACTTTTTAACTGAAAAATGTTTGATCATAAAATATTGTGGGCCATTCAGCTTCCTATCAATATGTTCAGGAAGTATGTAAATGATATATAAGGATACGTTATTCTTCTATTTTCTTTTTTTTTTCTCTGTGGCTTTGGAGGCTGTCCTGGAACTAGCTCTTGTAGACCAGGCTGGTCTCGAACTCACAGAGGTCCACCTGCCTCTACCTCCCAAGTGCTGGGATTAAAGGCGTGCGCCACCACGCTATTCTTCTATTTTCTTAAAGTTTATGTGCTGTGTTTTTCCTCCAAATATCATTTTTTATTCTTTGATAGTTTTACACATGCATGTAATGTATCTTAGTCATATCCAACACAAATCTCCCCTCCTTTTTACTCTCACAATAGCTCCCCCTCGCATGCTGGAATCCTCATCCTCTCTTTTTAAACCCAGATTCTAGTTAGTGTTGCCCACATGCAAAATGTAGGTAGGCCATCCACAAGAACTTGGGTAGCCTATCAGATGCTACACCCCTGAAAGAAAATGGCACCACCTACCCAACAAGTTGTAACTATTTAACTAGAGACAGAGCCTCATGAGGGCTTCTCCTATCCATGATGGAATGTTGTGGAAGTCTTGAGCAGGTAACCACAGCTGAAGTAAGTTCATAAATGCAAGAGCCATGTCATATCCAGAAGACATTTCACAGCACTCTCACCATCCTACAGACTCTTCCATTCTGTTCCACGATGCTGCTTTCTGCACACTGGGTTGCTGGTATGAATGTCCATGAAGGACTGAGAAATCAACAGTCCCTTACTGTCAGCACTTTACCCAGTTAGGAATGTCTACAGTGACTGTTTCCTACTGCAGGAAGCAGCTTCCCTGACCAAGGTTGAGAGCAGCACCCGTCTATGGGTCTAAACATAAATATGTAAATGGCAGGTAGGCAATGTAACTGTTCAGCAAAACAGCAGTAATAGGCTTTCAACTAAGGCCTAGGGCTTCTCCAGCCATGGGCCTTTGAGCAGGTTTATAGGACAAGATATGAATTCCTTCCTGTGGAGTAGACTTCAGATCTACTTGGAAAGTCACTATTGTATACAGCAAGCACATTTTGACTAGCATGTCAGTCTGATAGCATGCTGGTCCACTGTTTGGTAAATCCATTCATGACCCACCCCCACCCCTGTGACTGACACTTGCCAGCAGGGAAGAAATTTCCAGGTCAGTTCCGGCTTGATTTCTTAGGTCCTTCAATACATATGTGTTGTGTCTTCAATAACAGGGTCTGTCTCACTGTGTGCTTCTGCACAGTGTTTACCTAGGTGTTCAGAGGCCTTGTTCAGAAACAGAATCAGCGCCTTCTTGCTTGATAACTGCAGACAAAGACTAGAGCCCTCCTTGTTGACCAGTTAATCCTAACAGTGCAAGTTATGTTGAGGAATCATTGAAAGTTCAGTGTATTTAAATATGAAACACACATCTATGTATTGTCAGTTTCTGTGCTTTCTCTTCAGACTCCCTTGTGCTTTTCCCATACAAACTGCTCCAGTGCTACATACCTTAGATTTACAGCTTGAGTCTGTGTACATGAAAGAAACAAAAACCATTATGTTTCTTGCAGAGTTTGTCAGAATTCTTTTCCCAACCTTATAGATAAGCTTCTTATACATAATATTTTAATATGGGGTTTGGTTACCTACTTCTCGAAACACCACTAGACACGGCAACACTTGTGCATTCAACATCACCTTGATTCACACAGTGCTTAAACCAAACAGAGCAACACATTGAAGGGATGGATGTGGACAGAGGCATGTGTGTACCTGTGGGGAGGAAGCCCAGGGGAGGTGCTGGACCTGTCCCAGCACTCATTGGCAGACATGCTGGATGGGAATCTTTTACAAATGTGTGGAGAATTTTGGATTAATGTTTAAAAATTCCTTCTTCAATGTGCTCTGTCGTAGGTGTGGTCCGGTGTTCCTGCAGAAATGTCAGGCACCAAAAGACACCAGTTTGACTTGGTGGCCGAGCTAGAACATGATGTCAGTGTGAGTCTAACAGCAAACCTCTAAGTCCAGAGTGGGAGGGAGGGCAGTTAAGTATTTGGATTTGTATAAATTTTTCCTTCATTTTCTTTTGCATATTAGAGATTATAGGCCAGCTCTTTGGCTGATCCTCTTAGGTATTTGATTCTGCCTTCCTGTCCACCTCTAATTGGTTCATTCGCACATTTACCTGAGGGAATTAGCTTCTATCCCAGTTAATTTTCAAAATGTCAGTTCTGAGGTGGGACCATATGCTTTCTTGCTTTCTGACCTAGAAGGTAGAAGGGACTGTCTGTTCCGGAGATACCTATCCCCAAACAGAGAACACTGACAAGCTGTCTGGGATGGCCAAGAACACACAGCCTAGCGGCACAACCAAAATAGAACCCGTTCCTGGTGGATTATTGAGTCATGCTGCTGGATCTTAGGCTATAGTATACAGTACTGCCTTTGTCTGGCACCTGTGAATTGGTGCTGAGTTTTCATGGTCTTCAAATTATGAAGCTGGAAACACTTAGTATGTAACTCAAGATGGTATTCAAATGGAGAGCTCTTTCATTTTACAAAGCCTTCAAATAGCCATGGATCAGCCCTGCTTCAAGTAGTTTGGCACCTTATTATGATTTATTATTCAGAGTTAACTTTTTAACTTACATTTTTAATTGAAATAGGATTATATCACCTTCCTACTTCTATTTCCTCCCTTCAGCCCCTCCCACCTAACACCCCTTGAGCCCCTACCAAGTCCACTCACTCCCAAGTTGATAGCCTCTTTATCTTTATTATTGTTACATACACATATATGTATGTGTATATGTGTATGCACAGATATATATAAATACAGCCTGCTGAGTCTGCTTTTGTTGGTGGTATATAGATGGTTCCAAGGCTGACTACTCTGCATTGAACAACCAATAAGAAAGCTCATCCCTGGGAAAAGTTAATTCTCCTTCTCCTAGTGCTCACGGATTGCCTATAGTTCCTTGTCTAATTGTGAGACTCTGTAGAATTTTCCCTTTTCCACATTAACATGTCCGTTGATATTGCCACTGTTTCAGTCTTGTCTATGTAGCCATTTCTGAGAGACTATTTCACAACTGACTCCTGGCATTCTGACTCTTACATTCTCTCTGCCCATTCTTCTCCATGTTCCTTGAGCTATGATGCAGATGTATCCACTGGAGCCTGGCTCCCTGCAATCTGTTGATCTTTATTATGTGCAGTTGTGGTCTTCCGTAATGGTCTCCATTTGCTATAAAGAGAGACTTCTTTGATCAGGGGTGGTAACTACACTTATCTATGGGTGGAAGGACAAGGGTTAGCAAAGTGGTAGTAGTAGATTTTTCTCTAAAGATGATGAACACTTTTTGAAGTATTTTTAGCTATTTTTATTTCTTCTATTGAAAACTCTATTTAGATCCCTAGTGCATATTTCAACTGGGTCTATTGTTTCCTTGACTCTTTGTGTTTTTTTGTTTTGTTTTGTTTTACTTCCTTGTATATTCTGAATATCAATCCTGTGAGGATTAATTTTCAACTATCCTATGGGTTTCTTCTTCACACAGTTGATTATTAGTTGTTTGGAAGCTTTTTAGTTTTACGAGATCCTACTTGTCAATTAGCTTGCCTTAATTCCTTGGTAAATACAGCTGTGTTTAGAAAGTCCTTTCTTACACTTATGTCTATCAGATACTGCCGGTGTTTTCTTCTATCAGCTTTAGCATTGTTTTGCATTTAAAATTGAGGTCTTTGATCCACTTGGATCTAATTTTTGTGTAATGGGATAGATGTGGGTGTAATCTCATTCTTCCACATGTGAACATCCAGTTTTGCCAGTACCATTTATAGAAGATGTCATCTTTTCTCCAGGATATTTTTTTTGCCTATATACCAAATAATCAGATGACAGTAGTTATGAATCCTCATATTGGGGTCTTCCCTTTTATTCCTTTGGCCTAAATGTCTATTTTTGTGCCAGTACCATATTGTTTTATTACAAGTCTGGAATTACAATCTCCTCCTGTATTATTCTTTTTGCTCAGGGTTGTTTTAGCTATCTGTAGTCTGTTCTGATTCCATTTGAATTTTAGTTTGTTTTTTCTTTTCTTGTGAAGAATGTTATGGATATTTTGATTAGAATTGCATTGAGTATGTAAATTGCTTTTGGTCTTTTTCACAATACTGATCCATGAACATGGGATGTCTTTTCTTTTTCTAGTGTCTTTCTCAAACTTTCTTCAGGGTTTTGAAGTTTTCATTGTAGAGATCTTTTACTTCCTTGGTTATGTTTATCCAAAGGTATTTTATTGTGTTTGATGCTATTTTAAGTGAAAATGTGCCCATGATCTCTTCCTTGGTGTATTTGATATATAGAAAGATTTTTCTGAGTTGATTTTGTATCTGCCACTTTGCTGAATTTGTTGTTTCTCCAAGTTTATAGTAGACTTTTTGAGATCTCTTATGTACAGTATCAAATCAAATGGATAATTTGACTTCTTTTCCTACTTTTTCATTTTCTTCTCTTGCCTTTTTGCTCAGCTAGTGCCTCCAGCACTGGATTGAAAAGGGGTGGAGGTAATGGACAGCCCTGTCTTGTTCCTGATTAGGAGATTGCTTTAAATCTTTCTCCATTTAAGATAGTGTTGGCTGTAGGTTTATCATATATAGCTTTTATTATGTTATATTCCCTCCAGCCCTATTCTGTCTAGAACATTTATCATGAAAACATGTCAGATTTGTCATATGATTTTTCTGCATCTATTGAGATGATGTGTTTTTTGTCTTCAAGTCTTTATACAATTATGTTTATTTATGTTGGACCAACTGCATTTCCAGGATAAAGCCAACTTGATCTTCTGGATATATGCTTATATTCACTTTACTATTTTGCTATTGAGGATTCTTGAATTTGTGTTCAAAGGGGTTATTAGTATGTAGTTTTGGTTTTTGTTGTGTCTTTACTTGCTTTGTTGGTATACAGCAATACTGGCTTCATGGAAAGGAGTTTGTAAGTGGGTCTTTACTTTTATTTTTATGAAAAAAAATGGTTGTGGTTCTTTGACAGTCTGGTAGTTCTGCTATGAATCCATCTGAGTCTGGACATTTTTAGTCAGAATGATGGCTTTTTATTATTGTTTGGTTTACTCTCTTTTTAGCTTAAAAATTATTTGTAGTTTATTTACATTGATTTTTTGCCTGCATGTATGTCTTTGTGAGGGTGTCAGATCCCCTGGAACAGGAGTTACAGACAGCTGTGAGCTGCCATGAGGTGCTGGGAACTGGGCCCTGTGAAAGAAAAACCAGTGCTGTTAACTACTGAGCCATTGCTCTAGCCCCTTTATTCTCTTCTTATGTGTCTGTGTAAGTTGTTGGTCTCTTCTTGGTTTAACTTTGGTAGTTCAGAGGAGTCAAGAAATTCATCTATTTATTATATTTTTCAATTAATGAAGAACAGGTTTTTAAACTGTTGCCTTATAATGTTTTGTGTTTCTATTGTCTGTTGTAATGTTTCCTTATTCTTGATTCTGCTAATTTAAGTCATCTCTTTTTGGTAATTAGACGAAGGGTCTGTCAATCTTGTTTATCTTCTCAAAGAACCAGCTCTTAAATTCATTGATTTCTTTATATTGTTTTGTTTCTATTTAATTTCTGATTTGGTTTTTATTATTTATTAGCCACTTGATTTGTTCTTGTTTTCTAAATTCTTGAGTTGCATCATTAAGTCATTAATTTATGCTTTCTGGTTTTTTAATGTAGGCACTGGAAAATATAAATTTCCCTCATAGAATTACTTTCAATGTGTCTCAGAGGTTTTTTGTGATATGCTTCATTTTCATTTATTTTCAAGAATATTTTATTTCTTTATGATTTCTTCTTTGACCCATTCATTGGTGAACTGAGTTGTTTAGTCTCCATGAGTTAATACACTTACTAGACTTTTGTTTGCTGTTGATTTTGTTTTCTTACATAACGGTTACATAGGATACATGGGATTATTTCAAAAGTTTGCTTTGTGTTCCAGCATGTTGTCTGTTTTAGAGAAGCTTCCATGTGCTGCTGAGAAAAATGTATATTATTTGGCATTTTGGAGAAATATTCTGCAGATGTTAGGATCATATGAAGTAAGATAATATTTAATTCTGATGTTTCTGTTTATTTCTTTGTCCAAATGAACTATCTTTTGGAGAAGGTGTGCTGTTAAAAACCATATACTATGATGTGAGTGTGTTAATCTGCCTTTAATCCCATTAGTATGCTTCTAATAAAATTGGGTACATCAGGGTTTGGTGTTATGTTTAGTATTGTGGTATTTTCCTGACTACTTGATCCCTTGATTAGAATGAAGTACCTTTCATTGTTTCTATGATTAGTTTTAGTTTGGAATCTACTTTGTCATGTATTAAGGATAGCAAGCCTGCTTGCTTCTACCCCATTTCTTGGAATGCATTTTCCATCCTTTTAAAGTGGTGGTGCCTATCTTTAAAGCTGAGTTTTATGTAAACAGACAATGGATTTTGGTTTTTAATCCACTAATATTTAGTTATTATCACAAAGTGTATGTAGACTGCAGTCAGGTTTTTTTTTTCTGATTTGTGTTTTTAGTTGATTGTCTTTCATTAAATTAGGCTTTTTCTTTCTAGTCCCTTGGATGTGCATATTCCTCTCCTCAGAGTACTGTTTCTAGTATTCTGTTTAGCATTTTGTTGTTTCTTTCTTAGTTTTGGATATGGTTTTTCTAAGGCTGCTTGGACCATGGAAGTTTTTCCTTCTCTTCAAACTGTGGCAGACACTTGCTGGGTATAGTAGTCCTTTTCAGACTATTTTAGGACATTTGAAAACAGGATTACGACTCCCATTATTATTTCATATACTTGTATTTTTCTGACATACTTAAGAATATTATATTTTAAAATAAATGGTCTTTGACAATACTGAAATATCATATAAGTTGTACCAGCACACAGTACAGATTAATTTTATTATTGTGAGTGGATATTTTACAGAGCCTGGGAAAGGCATAGATAATGAGGAATCTGAGTTAATTGTTTATCACTATTTCTTCTTAGGTCAATACCATCAATTTAAATGCTGTAAGCACACTGTTAGTTTCTGGCACCAAAGAAGGCATGGTAAATATTTGGGACCTCACTACAGCAACATTATTACACCAGATTTCATGCCATTCAGGGACAGTATGTGATGCTGCTTTTAGCCCAGGTAAGTATTATCCACATCAGCTCAGCTAGAACTCTGAAATTAAAACTTCAAAGGAAAAACATTCCTTTCTAACAGGTTTTCCTATAGCTAAGGCTGGTTCATGTCTGTATACATAGTCTTTTGGCACTGGTAATTTATAAGTTGGATATCGCTTTTAACTCCCCAGCTGAAGGAATTAACATGTATGGTGGAAATGACCTCTTATCAAAGGGCCATCTCATTTTAGGGTCTTAGAAACTGGGGGAAAAACTTGAAGGAGCTCAAGAAAAATGAAGTAGGTAGTAGATTCAGAATCAAGTCTGAGTGATGAGACCGGCTTTCTGAAGCAGCTCCCTGTGTCTTTATGGCAGATAGTCGCCATGTCCTCAGCACGGGAGTAGACGGCTGTCTGAAGGTGATCGATGTGCAGACAGGCACACTCATCTCCTCCATGACCTCCGAGGAGCCACAGAGGTACAGCTGCTGAGTGCAGTGATGGCATCGGCAGTATGCTCATGATTGTTTGTTTCATCTGGTTGTGCCTGACCAGAGCCGCACACTTCCCTTATGATGGAGTCTCCTGATCATGCTTGCAGGTGCTTCGTCTGGGATGGAAATTCTGTCTTATCTGGAAGTCGGTCTGGTGAACTGTTTGTTTGGGACCTCCTTGGAGCAAAAATCAGTGAGCGGATACAGGGCCACACAGGTGAGTGGAGTGTGGCTATTGCATCTGATGATGAGCCCTCTGACTTGACCCCCTTCCAACAGGGAACACTCTTAGACAGACTCCATCTGTTCTCTGGGTTCCCTTGCACATTCTGATTAGCCAGTGGTATGTCTTTCAGGTTCCTTAAGATTTATATTTATTTTAGCCTATGAAAGAAATCTTTACTTCCATATAGAGAATTAAGAACGATGGCAAAGCTGTACAACTGACTCTTAAAAATAATGCAGTTACCTAAAGACAATGGAAAAATAAACTATGGGAACTAAGGCATCTTCCTACCTATTAGTATCAGGCTGCAACTCCTACATCCCAGTCTTGAGGGCTGCTTGCCAGTGGATCCCACATGGATCTTACCAGAAGCATATGTGGAGAGAATTACAACATACAGTATCATGTAAAGCTTTCTGCTCCCTCTCTTTTCATTTGCAGGCTCTTGGGAGATTCAGTGTAGTCAGCTTACATTTGCAGGGCTGTTTTAACCGTTACCTCTTCCCACTGTGAGACATACCTGCCTACCTCCACTCTTCTTGCCATATAATTTCATATGCTTTATTTCTTCTTAAACAAGTATCTTACAATTGTGTAGTAATTCATATGTGAACCGTTCAATGGAAAAGGCATAAATCTTCAGACTTAGCCACAGGTTGCCCATTTTCCCTTCCCATAAATCTCTTGATTTTCCTTATACTATTTGCCAAGGTGTATGTTAGCATCAATCACTTTGCTTTTAGATTCATATTGAAATGCTCTCAAGTTGTCTGTAGAGGCAGGTGTTTTCAAACTTATAGACAGTTTTTATTATAGAAAGACAAGGGCTAGTGCTTCCCCTGTGTAAGCACACAGAAGTCAGCCTGTCAGTCACCACATCTGCCCTTGGTTTCATTCCTCCCTAACTGTCTTTCAGGTGCCGTGACATGCATATGGATGAATGAACAGTGTAGCAGCATCATCACAGGAGGAGAAGACAGACAAATTATGTTTTGGAAATTGCAGTATTAAGTGCCTTTTCCTCTCTATTAAGTTCAATTCTATTTAATGTGTTTTTAAACCAAACTTTTAACTGGTGAATGTGCAATGGTAGTACTTAGAAGTTTCACCACATGAAGAATTGGTGGTGTCAACTTCCTAAATCATGGTGACTTCATTCAAAGCCATTTGTCATCATCGATTAGGGCAGGTAAAAACACGACAGTCTTAGGGGCAAGAACACAGAGGATTGTCACGTGTGATGGTGGTTAGAAGACTGTATGGGGTGGGAGAGGACAGAAGGAAATATCAGTTTGACTGAAGAACATCAGGCAGCACTGGCCAGCTCAGTTCTCCAAGAAGAGGTGCAGGAGCCTCGGATCCAAGCTGTCCAGTTGTCACAAGATTCTTCCATGTGTTTTCATGGACTGTTTCCTTTCTACAGTGCTGTGCGCCTAGATTCTAAGAATCTAGGGGAGGAATAGCGGCTCTTCTAACAGTAAGTCCATTACTGTATATAGTTACGGTTTATATTTCATTACGCTACTAAATGTTCATCTTTTCTACATTAAAAATATTTTTCTGTAATGAAAGCACTTTTCTTATTTAAATAATTTAGGAATCACACATATTAATCCTCTACAAAACCATACTTACTGACAAATATAACTTCATTTCTTTGGGGCCTACCTTCAGAACCAAGCCCAGACAGCAAGGCAGAAAAACTGGGAAATGTAAGTTTCCAACATGGGAAGCTATATAGAAACAGCAATGATTTTCTCATTTAATCTCTGAACAGCAACCACATAATTACAAATGTTCTGTACTCTTGAGAGCATTGTTACAGTGTAGTTAAGAGGAAAAATTCCCAAAGCAGACCAATCCCTGAGCTTGGGCAAGGTTAAAGATTGTTTGGATTTCATGCTCGGGGATTGGTTGTTTTTTGTGCTGAGTTGGTCAGGGGCAGAGCATGTTTCGTTAGCTCTGATTTAAGGGCCAAAGTGTGCTTCTTTCATGGGCAGAAACTTCAGAGTCAGTTTTAAGTGTCATTGAATACATGTGGGTGCTCTCTGCTTTCACTAGAGATGCAGCAGCCTCACCAGGTTCTCCCCACCTACAAGTGTACAGGCCTGGCCATCTAAGGATCTCAGACAAGTGTTAGCTCCAGGACTGTTCTCAGAGACCCCAGATGTGAGAAGAATGAAGGAATAACAGACAGACTAAAAGTTAACATTTTTATACATTTAATAGGATAGTATCAGGATATTACTAGGATAGGCATAAACCAAGAAGAAAAAAAAATTAAGATAAAGTGTCATTGTCATTTTTGTTTAGAGGACGGAATCAGAAAATAGAACAAATTAAAATGGCTAGGGAAACATTCTAAGATGACCCCAAAGTGACTAAATTACATAATATTAGGATTCAAATGCCAAATTAATATTGCCCACATAATCTACAAGTGAAAAGGCGACCCCCAAATTTGTTCTGTTTCTATAACAATGTTTGCATGAAATATATAGCGATTTATTTTTCAGAAAGCGATACGGCAACTTTTAGGCGTTTCCTTTATGCAGTGACTAGAAAATCTCCATACAACTAGGCAGCTCTGCTTAGCAGTGAGCTGCTTGGGGCTGGCAGGTACCAGCTTAATAGAGAGCTAACACTCAGGTCTCAGAAGGCAGCAATAATTCTATTTTGGCTTTTATTCTAAATGCTTGCTGTAGTTAAGGCGACAGTTGAAGCATATTAAGTGAAGGTAGTTAAAATTTAGTGACAATCATGACAGTCTTTTGCAAAGTACACACAATATATAATGCTTTTGTGGAATGAAACCAGAGTTGATTAACTGGAATTTTACACACTCATACAGAGAAAACTTAAAAGTAACTACCAAAGGCAATCATCCTCAATGTACTATGCTGATGTTCTAAAAATCCAGGTGTGCCACAGAAGTGAAGCACACGACTAGCACTGTGCTTCATCTAGGACAAAGGTGACCACTTATCACACAGCTAAGCCTACACCAGTCATCCTAACCACAATGGCTTATAAAAACATCAGGTTTCCAGTAAAGAAACGATTCTAGGAAAGTCAGTAAGTTTCACATCTGTAAAACCAGGATAAGGCTACAACTATCTTAAAATCTGCAGAAGACATCAGATAGAGTGAGGTTCCCAGCCATGATGGAAGATAGACAGGTCCCCATGCAGCATATTCTCCCTGGCTCCCGGAAAGCTTCATATGCAAAATATAGAAGTTGCCGAAGAAGAAAACTGGAAACATTCAGCTGTAATGCGTTGTTCAAAGTTTCTAAACCTCGGGAATGGTGTGATCCATCAGGCTTTTCATAATGCTTGGTGCCATCCTACAAGAGAGCCAACTCATCATATAACTCATATCTTATTTTCAAAGATGCCATTTTAACCCAAGACAACCCCAATTCCAGTGTAGCACTATTGTCTAAAGGTCTTTAAATGAGCTCAGAGCTACAGAACTGATAACTGAGTTGTCTAAGACTGTCCAGGAAAACTAAACATCTGCACCAGGGTCGACATGCTAAAGAAGGTGCAAGTCATTTACCTTAAGACTGGCAGTTTAATTAGAATAAAACAGCAAGGCTATGGAGTTAGAAGAAAAGGTGGAGAAGGAACCTACCAATGGTTAAAAAAAGAAAAAAAGACTATAAAACAGTCAAATGCTCACAACATTTTCCCTTCCGAGGGTACTTAGCTGCATTCTACCCAGAAGCCAAAATTACAAAGATTCCATTACAAAGGTTAGGTTTATGTATCTTTGAAATCTCACTTTCTATCAGGATTCTGAATGAAGGGTTTCCAAGAAACAGTACCAACTACAAAGACAGTCAGAATCACCCCTTGCTGGCCCTTGTCAGCTTGCATGGACTTTATACTTCTTGGTTCTGGGGGACAGAAAGCAAGCACCATGCACCCCTCTACCTCCTGAGACATACTGCAAATAGCAACAGCAACTCAATATCTCACAGGCAAGAAACCCCCATCATAACCACTGATTTCTAATAAGCAGAACTGCAGGCTTCAAGAAGTATTTACATTTATGTCAGGAGACAGCAAGCATAAGTAGAGCTGTCCACTTACCGTTTAATAATATGTTCAAAGATAAAAGCAGGCATGATTGTAATGGTAACTACAGTCCCAGCTGTTGACAGTATGTCTGCAATCTGAGAATCCTAGTGAAACATAACAGAATTTAATTTCACTGAAGCTTTATTTAATAAACATAAAACTGTAATTGTTAGGTAAGAGTCACACTATATTTGCTGTTGTCATGCTAGTATCTCTGGAGTCCCAATCCCTGGTATGTCTGAATTTTAGTTTTAATCTTACAGACATGTGTGTTTCAACCTGGTAGCAAAGTTGAAGGCACTGAACACAATCCTTCCCTTACCTGAAGATGGAGAGCTTGCCCCAAACACAGTCAACTGTATTCCAGAATTTATGAGTTAAAGTCTTACTTAAAACCTTGAGATCTTAAGGTAGTCTCAATTCAAAGATTTATATGCCGAGCAGGGTTTCACGTGCCTTAGACCCAGCACTGCAGAAGCAGGTACATGTGAGTTAGAGAACAGCATGGCCTACATAGTGAGTTCCTGGGCAGCCAGGGCTATGCCCATAAAAACTTTATAGATCAAAATCTATAAAAATCAAAGTATTAATATATACCAAGACTTATTCCTTTCCTGTATTTCTGAACTGAAAAATATTGGGACATTCATCCATTCACAATGTCTAAAAATGTCCCTGCCCATTTCTCCACAGAATTCTAGCTAGAGAGAGATCATAGAATCATAGTTTAGTGACCTTGGTATGGAAAAGATAATTCCAGGTAACATCCCAGAGTTACTGTGATGGCCTAAGACCATAGCTCCTACATTTATCTCCCAAGTTTCAGTGTTTGAGGGTCATCAGGAAAGTCACACCACCTCAATGTTATCTAAAATAAAATGGCTCCAAAACTAGGGTCCAGTGTGCTTCTTACCTTCAAGCCAATGACGTTCTGCCCGTTTATCTCACAGATGTGATGATCAGTGAGAAGGCCATTTCTGGCAGCAGAACTATCTTTCACTATGGATGTGATTTTTCCACTTTTAAAGATAAAACCAACATGTCCACTGCTGTCCTTATGCATAGTAATTGTCCGCTCAAAGGGCCTGTAAGAGTAAGTGCTGGGTTAGACTGAAACTTTAATTTCATACTTCAATAGACATGACATACCACAAATTGCCACATGGGTATTTTGTTACAGTAAGTGCTGTTTCTAATCATTTATTATGGCTCTTACACTATACATGGGACAGTAGCCTTGCTTAGTCTCAAAATTTGAATGACTTGCTAATCAAGATACCCTTCTGTTAAGTTGAGAAAACAGAACACACTACTTTGTGGAATTATCAATACATTTCTTATATTTTTGGTTGTGAGCCTAGCCTTTAATGGCTGAGCCATTTCTCCAGCCCATCAATACATTTCTTTACAGTCCACTATGCTTTGGAGTTACTACATTTTTCTTTACAATCCACCATACTTTTCAGTTATCATTACATTTTTCTTTACAGTCCACCATGCTTTGCATTAATGACAAGATGGCTTTGAACTAATTCATTGAATCTTTCAATACTTCTGGGAGCCGACTGACCTTAGGACATTTGACATTGAAAATGTTAGTTTTCACATCTCAATTTTGAAAATGTTATGGATGACACAGGGTCTCATTATGTGCAGCTCCATCCTCTCAAGTGCTGTGATTACAGGCAAAGCTTTGCTCTAATTTGGAAGAGCCACCAAAGAAGCAACGAGAGAGAGATTACTTAAGCCTGACTGGAAAGGAAGGCACAAACTACTACTAAAAGTATTATGTGGCATTACAGTGCCGTCTGCCTCAGGCACTGTAATGCCACATAATACTTGCTTATGTTCTGCAACTCTGCCATTGTGTTACTGTAAGATTTTAAGGCCTCCTCGTTTGTTTACATTTGAAATTCTGCAGCTTAATCTTCCTATTGGTCCAACATTTTTTTAAAAAGTCTTTCATTCGAAATAATGTTTAGCCAGGCATGGTGGCACAGGCCACCACTCCGGAGAGAGAGGCCAGTGGATCTCAGTGAGTTTGAGGCCAGCCTGGTCTACAAAGTGAGTTCCAGGACAGCCAGAGCTGTAACATAGAGAAACCCTGTCTCAAAAAACAACAACAAAAAAAGTTTAAAATTATTTAAGAAGTGAACAACTTCTCTATACAGTGAAAGACCTCTCCCAGTGCCACCAACTTCAAGATTTTGAAAAAGGAAATCACAGAAGATGGTTGATGATGGAAAGCCCTTGCAACTGGATTGGCAGAATTAACATTGTGAAAAATAGCTATATTACACCAAAATTAGTTTATATAATTAATGCAATGCCTATCAAAATTGTGGTTGCCTATCAAAACTGTGGTATCAGATTTCACAGGTCTAGGAAAAACAAACCCAAGAATTCATTTGGAACCTTAAAAGACTACAAATAACCAGGGCTGGAGAGATAGTTCAGAGGTTAAGAGCACTGACTGCTCTTCCAGAGGTCCTGAGTTCAATTCCCAGCAACCACATGGTGGCTCACAACCATTTGTAATGAGATCTGGTGCCCTCTTCTCTTCAATCATACATGCAGACAGAACACTGTATACATAATAAATAAATAAATAAATCTTTACCAAAAAAAAAAAAAAAAGGCAGAGCTAAGTTTTTTTTGTTTTTGTTTTTGTTTTTTTTAAAGACTACAAATGACCAAAGCAATCTAAGAAGTAAGAACACTGCTGGGGATCTTACAATACTCAACCACAGATCATACCACAGCTAGTCATGAAGAAAGCCTAGTGCTAGCATTAAAAACAGATAAAAGACCAAAGGAACAGAACAGAGGGCTCATAAATAAGATGGGAAAGCTATGCCCATGTAGTATTCTGCTCTGAAGAAAAATGAATTCATAAAACTTGGAAGAAAAATAGACTTACAATATATACTATTACTCAAAATTACAAAATCTTAGGAAATAAGCATATTTATATGTATAACACAGGTTTAAGTGATATAACATAAAAAAGAACAAGAAGAGTTACTATTACGGCATGAGGAAGGACTGAATTCAGATAGTAAACATGTATTATGAATGAATATAAGGAACTGCTTTTTCTTTGTTCTAATCTCATGGATTTGTTTAAAGTGGTGGGTAAGTGTCAAAAAATACATTCCAAAGTGAAAATATCCAATGTGCAGGTTCCAAACAGCTACTCTTACTGTATAGATTCACATTTATAGTCTTTGGGTCTGGGTAATTTCAACATGTAGTGTCTTTTTATTTACAACGTTAATGCTTTTTTTTTTTTTTAATGATGTAGTTGGGTCTGTGTGTGTGAATGCAGGTGCCTAGGCAGAAAAAAATGGTGCTGGAGCCCCTGGAGCTGGAGTTTCAGGCAGTATTCCCTTCCCAATTTGGTCCTCTGGAAGAACAGTGTGGACTCTTAACTAGACATCTTGCCAAGACTAGTCCAACTTGAAATTCTGCTTACAGATTAAAAAGGAAATTACAAACTTTTCCATTTTCAATTTTTGATACATTTAGGAATTTAATAAAAAAATTTTAGATCAATGTTATTTTTATTTTAAGATAAAAATAGACTACCTACCAGGCAGAACAATTCACCCTCTTTACTTAATTGCACCACAACCCCAGAGACTGGATTTGGTTTCAAAACTAAGTTCTTGGGAACCTGTGACCATTTCAGTCCTTGTGACAAAGGGCCCTGGCACGGGATGCTTAAGCAGTGGGCTGCAGGTGAGCCCATGGCTGCTGTACTGTCAGTTACATCCTTTCTAAAGATGATACAGTTGGAAAAACATTGCTTAGAGGACAGACTCCCATAAAGTATAGGAAAGTATACATGCAAAATCAGAATTCCATGAAAAGAATGTAACTATACAAGAAAGAACTGTCCACACAACTGCAACAACAGCAAGACTGTAACGAATCAACATTTTCTAAACAAACAAAAAAGCAAAAGCAGAAAACTGTATTTACAGAAATGAAATGAAATGGAAGCATAGGCTTAAATCTCCATTTTCACTGTTGGGTCTCAACTCACCTGTCCCGAATGGTCATGGTGATCTTTTCTCCAAATGCCTGCTTGAGCACCTTGTGTGCCTTATCAGAGCTCCAGCCCGCACAGTTGTCCCCATTGATCTGCAGTACCTGGTCCCCAAATCTCAGACCAACCAAGGAGGCTGGGGAATTTGCCTGGACTAGCTGAACAAATATACCCTAGGTAAGAAGAAAATAATTTATCTTTTATCAGTGCTATGGCTGATCAGAAATCTTCCTAGTATTGTATGATATGTCAAGTCAACCCTTAAAACAAACAAAACTTTATTAAAGCAGAAACACCTGAAAAACAAAACAAACAGATCTCAGTGGGGACCTACCTGAGCAACCCTGGCCATATCACCCTGCATAGTGGGTGATATGTCAAGTGATAGGAATGGGCAACTTTACCAAATGCAAACCTCTACACTTCAGGTATTGGTCATACCAAGCACTGCATGTCTGTATTTACTTTACTACTTAAAATTAAAAAAAAAAAAAAAAATCATTTGGAACCTGGGTAGATGGCTCAGCAGAGAAGAGCACTTGCTACAGAAGACTCAGGTTCAGTTCCCAGTACCAATTTGGTGGCTCACAACTATGCGTGACTCCAGTTCCTGGGGATCTAGCATCACGTTCTGACCTCTGAGGGTACCAGGCATGCATGTGGTGCACACACATACATGAAGCCACACTCAAAACATAAAATTAAATTTTAAAAATAAATGATAGTTTGAGGTAATAATTACATGTTGATAAGCCTGTTAACTACATGAATGCTTATAAATGATCCATTATGAAATTCAGAAAAGTACCTCTAACAACTAACTCATACAGATATTCATACTTACATAAATCCAATCAGATGCTGAAGCAAATAGACAAACATAAAAGAGGACAGCTATGGACATGCAGACAGGTCTATAGGGTTAGACCTTCCCTACAGTCTAAGGTGGGCAGACATCACTTCTGCCATGTGGTGCCATGAGCAGGCAGCACCGCACTGTACAAACCATGATGGTGCCAGAGGACCCAAAGCACCTCTGCTGCAGTATATATCTTTCATGGAAGGGAAAGGAGAAGCTCAGTGAGGTCAGGACTTTACAAAAACACAATGGTGTGTCTTGAACATGTGCCGAGGGCTACATACAATCATGCTCTCAGCCCTTTGAGTGGAAAGGTAGTGCTGGCTTTTCCTGCCCAGGTCAGCCTCATTCACCTAAACAGTGTGCCACTTATTTTGTTTGTGGAAACTTGGACTCACTAAGCTAAGGAGCCTTAAGACTGAAACAGAATCAATAAGATAATGGCTATAAAAAAGAAATAGAGCAAGGGGGTGTGTGTGGTGGCACACTCCTTTAGTCCCAGCACTCGAGAGGCAGAGGCAGGAAGATCTCTGTGAGTTCGAGACCAGCCTGGTCTACAAGAGCTAGTTCCAGGACAGCTCCAAAGCCACAAAGAATCCAAAAAAAAAAAAAGAAAGAAAGAAAGAAAGAAAGAAAGAAAGATTGTAAATTGACGTTTATGAGATCTACCATGTCCATAACATTTTAAAATGTATCTGAGATTTCATGTCTTTAGTGTGGCAAGGTGATTCACTGCCTAAATTACAAACAACTTGTTCACAAATGGCCTATCAAGTGCAAGTTTTATAAATAGAAATAATAAACTTGCAAAGTCATCTCACAAATAATTATCACTTAGTTTACAAGTGCACACCCAATTCTTACTCTTCAATTTTCCCTTTACTTTCACATACGCTGCCCTATGTCAAGCCTATATTCTATCACATAAATTCTATCACGTGGTTTATGCAAACCCCATGACAGCATTCAGTAAAGAGAATCAAAAAGAAAAGCTTGTTTGCAGTGATCTGCTTGCAAGTTCCAGCACAGCTTCTTCCGAACAGGTAGAAAATTTAAATTAGTAGATTCGTAACATTCCTCATTGGGGATGTGTCATTACAGCCGGTCAAACTATTTTCATTTCAAATTATTTGATATTAAAATTTCATGACCTATTTAGATAAGTTCAAAAATATAAATACTTACATTATCTATTGACTTAAGTCTGAGCCCAATTTTTCCATCTTGATCCTTACACAGAATAACTTCACGAATCCCTTGTTTAATTTCTGCTCTCCGAATTCCAGCATCGTTACCTGTCACAGGTGCTACCATATAGTTCACACTGGATGGTCTTGCTACCAACTGCTGGAAAAACACATAATTGGTCAATATTTAGAAACACTTTCCTTGAAAGTAATCTACAGAAAACTGGAGCATGCACAGTTCTAGTTCTTACAAATACTATTCCACAAATAAGTTCACTCAGGTGAAGTCTGAGTTCTACAATAATGACACTGGTTTTTCACTTCTCCATTCCTCTACTGATTTACTCCATTAACCTTGGGTAGATAAGATTCAGTGGTTTTGCTCTAGGCTTGTTACTTTAAGTCAACTGGCACTCCTGTGTATCAATCATCATCTGCTGCCAAACTGCCTCAACCAGAGAACATGTAAGTGGCAACAGTCTCAAAAGACTGCCTTGTCCAATGAGGGCTATACTATATGAAGATGGCACAGCACTGAAAGCAACACATGAATCATTTCTCACAAGATATCCCTGTCACCTACAACTATGTTTTACCTTCATTTCAAACATAATTTCCTAGAACTAACAGGTCACACTGGATTTTTACAGCACGAATTCTCCAGAAGATTTCTCTGGTATAATTATAAAATTACCTATTTAAAAATAAGCCAAATATGAACAAGGATTTATATCAGGAATGAAATAAAGAGATGACATAAAAACATTTATATTAAACTACTCTTGACAAAGTCACCACATGTATAATGATATTGGGAAAACAGAAGTATCATGAGCAGGGCAGTGGCTGGGGCTGATCTTTTACCAAATATAAACACCAGCTCCAAATGGATTCAAAATCTTAACTGTTAAGATCTGCTCACAACATAGAGCTAGGAGAAAACACAAATCTCTTTGACACTTATCTTGACAATGTATTTTTTTTTATTATTTTTCACCAGAAGCATAAGCAAAAATCAGTAAGTAGGACTATATCAAACTTAAAAAGTTTCTTCACAGCTGGGGCCAGGCATGGTGGCACATACCTTTGATCCTAGCAGAGATAAGTAGATCTCTGTAAGTTCAAGGCCAGCATGGTCTACATAGAGAGACCCTGCCTCAAAACAAACAAAAAAGGTCACAGGAAGAGAGCAACCAATGGGAATGGAGAAGTTATTTACAAATCATATATTAAGGGACAAGTATCCAGATGTATAAAGAACAGCAAAAAAGCTGTTCTCAAAAGTCAACAAAGAAAAGCAAGTAAATCAACTTAAAAAATGGGCAACGTGCCTACATAAGCTATTTTCCCAAAGGTAACAAATGGCTCATGGGAATGTGAAAGGGATCATTTATCATTAGAAGATGCAAATCAAAGCCAGGAAATGGCACTACCACCTCACATAAAAGTTTATCTACCAAAAAGACAGAAATGTTGGTAAACTTCTGTGCATTGCCATACACCAAATGTACTCAGTATAACCATTATGAAAAACCATATGGAGGATCCTCATAAAATGAAAATGTACTTGCCCTAGGTCAAACAATCCTACTTCTGGGCAAAAGCAAAAGGGAAATAAAAATCACTAAATCCCAATGATAACTGCATACCCATATTCATTACTCATAGTGACCAAAGCTTAGAAGCAAGTATCTGTCAACAGATGAAGAAAGAAAATGTTGTCTAGAGATACACAATGTCATAATACTCAAGCCATAAAAACATGGGCAGTTGGACTGTATGATGACCCTGGGGGCATTATACTAAAGGAAATATGTCAAAGACAAAACGATAGTACAGTCTGATGTTGATATGAAAACTATAAGTAGTATCAGGATTAGAGGGGGTAAGGGATGGGCAGAAGAAGAATGGGGAGATGGACAAAGTAGACAGACTTTCAATGATAAAAGTAAGTCTGGGGTGCTAATGAACAGCACAGTAACCATGGCTTGTCAATCTTTGTAACTGAAACTTGCCAGTGTTATAACTATATTCTAAAATGTTGTAACTCTAGGAAGGGATAGATATAGGGGTTGGCTTGACTGTGGGAACACTTCACAACATACATAAATTGATACACGATATGCTGTACACCTTCAATATACATAATTTTAATAATGTTGGGGCAGAGAACTAGATGAAATACAAAAACCAAAATTACACAGCATGTAAAATGAAACTGTCACTGTGGAGAAGAGTTAATAAAAATCTCCAGAACAAATTAAATAGAACAAAATGATAGAGAAAGAAAAAGAGCACACCAAAGAGCCTTATTATGTAGATAATTCTAAAGGAAACCAGATTACCTTTGAGGCAAGAAACATGCAAATGGGGAGGGGACATTGGTGTGCTAATCAAATCAAAGGGAACAAAGAATGCAGACCTGGGCAAAGGAAGTCAGATATACTAACTGGCCTCTGAGCCAGTTACTAAAATAAAACCTATTAATTGTTTGTTTTTTCTGTGCTAGAAGATAAACTTTCTATAAATATCACAATTATGCTTCTCTATACCTCCTTTTTTAAAGATTTATTTTATATAATGTGTCTGTATTTGAGTATTTGCCACTTGTGTATCCAAGGGAGCCAGAAGAAGTCTTCAGATTCTCTGGCATTCCTCTCCAAGAGCAGCAAATACCACCATGGAGCCATCTCTCACCAACTTTCCCAACCTGGGGGCAGGGAGGGTGCTAGGCTGTGCTGTAGCTACCAGAAAGACTTCCCAAGGTCTAAGATGCAACAGGCTGCAGCCTAAGTTATTCTATAGTTCCCAGCATTTTATACACTACATCCCAGGACAGCGCTGGCTTTCTGTACTTCTACCTGGGTTCTGCTTATTTCTTTGGAAATCTCTGACTATCAATTTTTTTTTTTTTTAGTTTTTTATATATTTGAATTACAAACAGGATTGAATTACATGACAATCCCAGTTCCCTTCTCCCTCCCTTCCTTCCCTACTACCCCTCAACTAAAATCCTACCTATGATATATCCCTTCTTCTAATCTACACCAGACTCAACCTTTCTGCTCCCTCATGACCTCTGCATCCTTGCTTTTCTTCCCTTCTCATTCTCGGAGCTCACTCCCCACTCGTCCCATGTTCTGAATTTGCTCAGGGGATGGTGACCCTTTCCCCTTCTCCAGGGGACAAAATTTGTCTCTTTTAAGGTCCTACTTGGTTTACTAGTTTCTCTGGCAGTGTGGATTGTAGGCTGGTATTCCCTTACTCTATGTCTAAAATCCACATATAAATGAGTACACATCATGTTTGTCTTTTTGTGATTGGGTTACCTTGTTCAGAATGGTTTCTTCGAGTTCCATCCATTTTCCTGCAAATTTCAAGATCCCATTTTATTTTTCTGCTGAGTAGTACTCCATTGTGTAAATGTACCACATTTTCTCTATCCATTCTTCAGTTGACGGGTTTCTAGGCTGCTCCCAGTTTCTGGATATTACAGATGGTGCTGCTATGAACATTGCTGAACAGATGTCTTTGTTGTATGAATGTGCTTCTTTTGGGTATATACCCAAGAGAGGAAATGCTGGATCTTGTGGTAGACTGATTCCCATTTTCTTGAGGAGTCACCATACTGATTTCCAAAGTGGCTGTACAAGTTAGCACTCCCACCAGCAGTGGAGGAGTGTTCTCTTTCTCCACATCCTCTCCAGCATCAAGTGTCATTGGTGTTTTTGATTTTAGCCATTCTGACAGGAGTAAGATGGTATCTCAGATTGTTTTGATTTGCATTTCCCTGATGGCTAAGGATGTTAAACACTTTCTTATGTGTCTTTCAGACATTTTAGATTCCTCTATTGAGAATTGTCTATTTAGTTCTGTACCCCAATTTTGATCGGATTGTTTGGTGTTTTGGAGACTAGCTTCTTGAGTTCTGTGTATAATTTGGAGATCAGCCTTCTGTCAGATGTGGGGTTGGTGAATATCTTTTCCCAGTCTGTGGGCTGCCGTTTTGTCTTGCTGACTGTCTCCTTTGCCTTACAGAAGCTTCTCAGTTTCAGGAGGTCCCATTTATTAATTGCAGACCTCAATGTCTGTGCTACTGGTGTAATGTTCAGGAAGCAGTCTTTTCTACCAATTAATTCAAGGGTATTTCCCACTTTGTCTTCTAATAGGGTTAGTGTGGCTGGGTTTATGTTGAGGTCTTTGATCCATTTTGACTTAAGCTTTGTGCAGGGCGAAAGGCTTGGGTCTATCTGTAGTCTCCTACATGTTTACATCCAGTTATGCCAGCACCAACTGTTAAAGATGTTCTCTTTGTTCCAGTGTATAAATTTGGATTGTTTGTCAAAAATCAGGTGTCCGTAGGTGTGTGGGTTAATATCAGGGTTTTCAACTCTATTCCATTGGTCTACTTGTCTATTTTTGTGCCAATACCAAGCTGTTTTCAGGACTATAGCTCTATAATAGAGCTTGAAGTCAGGGATGGTGATGCCTACAGAAGTGCCTTTATTGTACAGGGTTGTTTTGGCTATCCTAGGTCTTTTGTTTCTCCATATAAAGTTGAGAATTATTCGTTCAAGGTCTGTGAAGAATTGTGTTAGGATTTTGATGGGATTGCACTTGAATCTGTAGATTGCTTTTGGCAAGATTGCCATTTTTACTATGTTGATCCTGCCTATCCAAGAGCATGGGAGATCTTTCCATTTTCTGGTATCTTCTTTAATTTCTTTCTTTGGAGACTCAAAATTCTTACAGTATAGTCTTTCACTTTTTTGGTTAGTGTTACTCCAAGGTATTTTATGTTTGTGGTAATTGTAAAGGGTGATGTTTCTCTGATTTCTTTCTCCACCAATGTGTCCTCCGTATATAGTAGGGCTACAGATTTTTTTGAGTTAATTTTGTATCCTGCCACTTTGCTGAAGGTGTTTATCAGCTGTGGGAGTTCCCTGGTAGAGTTTTTCAGGTCACTTATGTAGACTATCATATCTGCAAATAGTGAGAGTTTGACTTCTTCCTTTCTGATTTGTATTCCCTTGATCTCCTTTTGTTGTCTTATTGCTCTAGCTAGAATTTCAAGGACACTACTGAAGAGGTATGGAGAAAGTGGACAGCCTTGTCTTGTTCCTGATTTTAGAGGAATTGCATTGAGTTTCTCTCCATTTAATTTGATGATGCCTGTTGGCTTGCTGTATATTCCTTTTATTATGCTGAGGTATGTTCCTGTTATCCCTGATTTCTCCAGCACCTTTATCATGAAGGGGTATTGGATTTTATCAAAGGCTTTTTCGGCATCTAATGAGATGATCATGTGATTTTTTTTTTTCTCTCGGTCTGTTTATATGGTGGATTACATTGACAGATTTTCCTATGTTGAACCATCCTTGCATCCCTGGGATGAAGCCTACTTCATCGTGGTGGATGATTTCTCTATGTGTTCTTGGATTCGATTTGCCAATATTATATTGAGAATTTCTGCATCAATGTTCATGAGAGGTATTGGTCTGTAGTTCTCTTTCTTAGTTGTGTCTTTGTGTGGCTTGAGTATCAAGGTTATTGAAGCCTCATAAAAAGAGTTTGGTAATGACCCTTCTGCTTCTATTGTGTGGAATACTTTGAGGAGAATTGGTATTAGCTGTACGTTGAATTTCTCGTACAATTCGGCACTGAAGCCATCTGGCCCTGGGCTTTTTTGGTTGGGAGACTTCTAATGACTGCTTCAAATTCATTAGGGGTTATAGGTCTATTTAAGTTGCTTATCAGAGTCTATCATATCCTTTGGGATAGGGCCTAGGCTCACCTCTGTGTGTCTTGGCTCAAGGAGTATTCTTCTATGTGGAATGGGCTCCCAAAGTCCACACCTATGCTAGGGATAAGTACTGAACTACTACAGGAGATCCTGTAGATTTCCGAGGTTTCCTCAATGAAATCCATGTTCCTGGGGTCTGGATCAGTCCCATGCTGTTAGTCCAGCTATCTATCAGTCTGGGGAGCAAGAGCTCCCCAATGTTCAGGTTAGTTGTTTCTGTGGATTTCACCAGCGTGGTCAGGATCTCTTTGCTCTTCACTCGTCCTTCTCTGCATCTGTATCTTATCAGACCACCATGCTTTGAAGTTAGAATTCAACAACAACACAAACTACAGAAAACCTACAAACTCATGGAAATTAAGTAACACCCAATTGCACAATCCCTGGGTCGAGGAAGAAATAAAAAAAAGAAATAAAAGATTTCTTAGAATTAAATGAGAATGCGGACACAACATATCCAAACCTATGGGACACTGTGAAAGCACTGCTAACAGGAAAGTTCATAGCACTAAGTGACCACATGAAGAAACAGGAGAATAATCACACTAGAGAATTAACAGCACAACTAAAAGCTTTAGAACACAAAGAAGCCAATACACCCCGGAGGAGCAGATGCCAGGAAATAATCAAATTGAGGGTTGAAATCAATAAAATGGAAACTAGGAGAACAATACAAAATCAATATAACAAAAAGTTGGTTCTTCGAGAAAATCATTTTGGGTCAGTCTATTCAGTGTTCTGTAGGCTTCTTGTATTTTCATTGGCATGTCTTTCTTTAGGTTGAGAAAGTTTTCTTCTATGATTTTGTTGAATATGTTTTCTGAGCCTTTGAGTTGGATTTCTTCACCTTCTTCTATACTTATTATTCTTAGGTTTGGTCTTTTCACGGTATCCCATATTTCCTGGATATTTTGTATTAGGGATTTGTTGGACTTACGATTTTCTTTGGTTGATGAATCTATTTCTGCTAATGTGTCTTCAACTCCTGAGATTCTCTCTTCCATCTCTTGTATTCTGTTGGTTATGCTTCATCTGTAGTTCCTGATCGTTTACCCAGCTTTTCTATTTCCAGCATTCCCTCAGATTGTGCTGTCTTTATTGTCTCTATTTCAGTTTTTAGGTCTTGAACTGTTTCCTTGAGAGATTTGTTGATTTCTTGTATTTTTTGGTTTGTTTTTTCTTCCATTTCTTTAAGGGATTTTCTCATGTCCTCTTTGAGGTCCCCTATCATTTTTCTGAAGATGCTTTTAAGGTCATTCTCTTCTGATTCATCTGCAACGTGATGTTCAGGTCTTGCTGGTGTATGATTCCTAGTCTCCGGTGGTGTCATACATATTGGGTTTTCTGTTGTTGAATGTGCTTTTACCTTGTCCTCTTCTCATCCTTTCTTCTGGTGGGTGTAGCAGGCGTTTCTTGCTCTCTTGGTGAGTTTGGGACCAAGGTTCTCTTCTGGTAGATGCAAACAGATCCAATACTCTGTCGGTCCTCTTCTCGTGGATGGAGGTGTCACTGTTACCTGGGAGTCAGCAGTGTTCGGGCGTGCCGGGTCCCGTAGGGACGGCAGTTGGAGGCAGAACTGTCACAGGGCCTCCGTGTTTCGGATCCCACCAACAAACTCCCTATCAATTTCTTAAATTACCTCAGTTGAAATGCTATGTTTTCAACTGGATCCTGACTAATAAAGCAAGTTTCCAATAAATATTGAAATTTCAATAAAAAATGCCAGGTACTATATTAAACAGTGGCATTATGGCAAGAGGACAGAAATGGATTCACTCATGAAATATGTAACTACAATTACATCAAGTGCTATATGTTATATGTAAGCCTAGCACTTCAGTCTAATTGCAAGAAACTTGGCTTCTAAATATAAAAGGAATATTAATATTATGATCAAAGTAACAGAGCATGTACATACTTCTGATGACTAGTCTATCAGCAATGCAATACTGTTTGAAATAAGAATTACTGAGACATGGAAGAATTAACTGTACAGTCAAGGTTGGAAATACAAAACTCAATGCAGCCACACAACTAGAAAGGGTACAACTAACCGAAACATGGCAGAGTGCCAATCACAAGGTCTTAGGAAAGCACAGAATGCCAAAGACCTAATAAATTTAACAGTGAGTGACAATGTTCAGAAATATATCTATAGAGAAATCTAAAACTAGGATGGGTATGGTGGTGCATACCTTTAATCCCAGCATTCAGGACGCAGAGGCAGGTGGATCTCTGCACAGCCAGTCTGGTCTATAGAGTAAGTTCCAGGATAGCCAGGGCTATACCAAGAAAAACCAAATACACACAAACAAAAGAAACCTAAAATCTGAGAAGTCAACTCTAAAGTTATAAATATGTAAGTTTGCTATGGATGCCAGTTTACATCTACGTATAAAAAGCCTTTTGTGAAATTCAAAATTATACTGTACATACCCCTTGGGTTGGTGCTCCAGAGACCATGGGCATATTTGCACATATTTCTTCTTCACTTAAAGTCAGTCCCATGTATTGGGAGAGCTCTGGATACAGTTTAGGATAGAGATCTAATATAAACAAATGAAGAAAAAGGCATTGGCAGTATATTCAAAATAATAACTTACTATGGACTATGTTTTATTTTAAAAAATTCACATTTAAGGTACAAAGATTTAGACACATTTAAAGGATCCATAAAATGGAAGGATATCTCTCCATCTCTGCCACAATTAGAAAGAAAAGAATCCATGAAAATTTTAAAGCTAAAGTCCTAAAATATAAATACATCTGAGACAGTCTGAGCTTTCCTACACAGTTATCCTTTTGTTGCCATGAGGCACTAGCTTCACAATTTGCAGGTGTTCAAGTCCCTCATTTAACACAGTCTAAAGTTGGCTGTGGTGGTGCATGACTATACGCCAGAGCTCCACTCATATGGCAGAAGCAGGAGGACTGCCACAGATAGAAAACCAGACAGGGCCAGAGAGCAAGACTTTAAAGTTGAAGTAAGTCAGGAGATACAAAATAAGGCTTTTTAGCCACCAGTAGACATGTGAAATCCTCCAGTCTGCTTTTGACCCCCGCTGGATACTCATCATACCAAACCACCCAAAGCCAGTAACTCTTTCATTTCTCTAAGGAAAGTAAGGAAAAATTGTACATGTTCACAGCACAGATACAAAATTTAGAGATAGAAACAGGGAGAGGCGACTACTAAAAGGTAAAAATTTTTCTTAAGACCTGATCTTGCCCTTTATGTTTCTTAACATAACCCTATGCATAAGAAATTAGAATCCTACAAAATACCAAAAAGACTGAACTAAAAAAAAGGTCTCCTTGCCACATAATAATCAAAACACCAAACATACAGAATAAAGAGAAAATATTAAGAGCAGCAAAGGAAAAACGCCAAGTAACTTATAAAGGCAAACCTATCAGAATTACACCTGACTTTTCCATGGAAACTCTGAAAGAAGGTCCTGGATAGATATTCTACCTACACTAAGAGACCACGGATGCCAGCCCAGACTACTATACCAAGCAAAGCTTTCAATCAATACAGATGGAGAAAAAAGATATTCCATAACAAAACCAGATTCAAACAATACATATCCACCAATCCAGCCCTACAGAAAGTTCTGGAAGGAAAATTGCAACACAAGGAAGTTAACTACAACCAGAAAAATATAGGCAATAGACAATCCCACTTTACCAACAGCTAAAAGGAATAAGGGATAGAATCCCACACATAATCTCGCCACCATCACCAAATCAAAAACAAACAAGAATGAACAATAATCAATGGTCATTAATATCCATCAACATTAATGGTCTTAACTCACCTATAAAAAGACACAGATTATCAAAATGGATAAGAAGACAGAATCCATCCTTCTGCTGCATACAAGAAACACACCTCAACTTCAAAGACAGACGGTACCTAAGAAATAAAGGTTGGGGAAAGATCTTCCAATCAAATGGACCCAAGAAACAAGCAGGGGGATAGCAATCCTAATATCCAACATATTGGACTTTAAACAAAAATCAATCAAAAGAGATGAAGGAGTTCACTTCCTACTCATCACAGGAGAAATCCATCAGGATGAAGTCTCAATTCTGAATATTTATGCCCCAAATACAAAGGCATCCATGTTTGTAAAAGAAACATTACTAAAACTCAAATAACACATAAAACTGCACACACTTATAGTGGGAGACTTTAACACACCACTCTCACTACTGGATAGGAACAAAGTTAACAAAGAAACAAAGGAACTAATAGAAGTTATGGCGCATATGGACTGCTATATACAGATGACACATTGGTGGAGAAAGAAATCAGAGAAACATCACCCTTTACAATTGCCACAAACATAAAATACCTTGGGGTAACACTAACCAAAAAAGTGAAAGACCTGTACCATAAGAATATTGACTCTCTAAAGAAAGAAATTAAAGATACCAGAAAATGGAAAGCTCTCCCATGCTCTTGGATAGGTAGGATCAACATAGTAAAAATGGCAATCTTGCCAAAAGCAATCTACAGATTCAATGCAATACCCATCAAAATCCCAACACAATTCTTCATAGACCTTGAAAGATAATTCTCAACTTTATATGGAGAAACGAAAGACCTAGGATAGCCAAAACAACCCTGTACAATAAAGGCACTTCTGTAGACATCACCATCCCTGACTTCAAGCTCTATTATAGAGCTATAGTCCTGAAAACAGCTTGGTATTGGCACAAAAATAGACAAGTAGACCAATGGAATAGAGTTGAAAACCCTGATATTAACCCACACACCTACGAACACCTGATTTTTGACAAACAATCCAAATTTATACACTGGAACAAAGAGAACATCTTTAACAATTGGTGCTGGTATAACTGGATGTAAACATGTAGAAGACTGCAGGTAGACCCAAGCCTATCACCATGCACAAAACTTAAGTCAAAATGGATCAAAGACCTCAACATAAACCCAGCCACACTAACCCTATTATAAGACAAAGTGGGAAATGCCCTTGAATTAATTGTTACAGGAAACCCCTTCCTGAACATTACACCAGTAGCACAGACACTGAGATCAACAATTAATAAATGGGACCTCCTGAAACTGAGAAGCTTCTGTAAGGCAAGACACAGTCAGCAAGACAAAACGACAGCCCACAGACTGGGAAAAGATACAACCCCACATCTGACAGAGGGCTGATCTCCAAAATAAAAAAGAACTCAAGAAGCTAGTCACAGAAACACCAAAAAATCCAAATCAAAACAATCTGAGATACCATCTTACTCCTGTCTTAATGGCCAAAATCAAAAACATCAATGACAGTTTAAGCTGGAGAGGATCTGGAGAAAGGGAACACTTCTCCACTGCTGATGGGAGTGCCAACTTGTACAGCCACTTTGGAAATCAGTATGGTGACTCCTCAAGAAAAATGGGAATGAGTCTACCATAAGATCCAGCAATTCCTCTCTTAGGCATATACCCAAATAATGCACGTTCATACAACAAGGACATATGTTCAATGATGTTCATGGCAGCACTATTTGTAATAGCCAGAAACTGGAAGCAGCTTTAGATGCCCCTCAACCAAAGAATGGATAGAGAAAATGCGGTACATTTACACAATGGAGTACTACTCAGGGAAAAAAAACAATGGAATCTTGAAATTTGCAGGAAAATGGTTGGAACTAGAAGAAACCATTCTGAGCAAGGTAACCCAATCACAAAAAGACAAACATGATATGTACTCACTCATATGTGGATTTCAGACATAGAGTAAATAATTGCCAGCCTACAATCCACACTGCCGGAGAAGCTAGTAAACAAGTAGGACCCTAAAAGAGATATACATGGTCCCCTGGAGAAAGGGAAAGGGTCAAGTTCCCCTGAACAAATTGAGTCACAGGAAGAGGGGGGAGGGAGCTAGGAGAATGATAAGGGAAGAAGAGGAGGGATGCAGAGGACATGAGGGGGCAGAAAGATTGAGTCAGGGGAAGAATAGAAGATAACAAGAATGGAGATACCATAATAGAGGGAGACATTTTAGGTTTACAGAGAAATCAGGCACTAGGAAAATGTCTGGAGATCTACAAAGATGACACCAGCTAACAACCTAAGCAACAGAGGAAAGGCTACCTTAAATGCCCTTCCCTGATAATGAGATTGATGACTGACTTATATGCCACCCGATAGCCCTCATCCAGCAGCTGGTGGAAGCAGAAGCCGACACCCACAGCTTATCACTGAAGTGAACTGGAATCCAGATGCAGAGAAGGACTAGTGAAGAGAAAAGGGGTCCTGGACAGGCTGGTGAAATCCACAGAAACAACTAACCTGAACATCGGGGAACTCTTGATCCCCAGACTGATAGATAGCTGGACTAACAGCATGGGACTGATCCAGACCCCCAGGAACATGGATTTCATTGAGGAAACCTCGGAAATCTACAGGATCTCCTGTAATAGTTCAGTACTTATCCCTAGCATAGGTGTGGACTTTGGGAGCCCATTCCACATAGAAGAATACTCCCTGAGCCAAGACACACAGAGATAGGCCTAGGCCCTAGGATATGATAGACTCTGATGATACCCTATGGAAAGCCTCACCATCCAGCGGGAACAAAAAGGATGTGTGATAGGTATGGTTTTAGTTGGGGAGGGTGGTAGAGGAGGACAGGAGGGAGAGGGGAACTTAGGTTGTCATGTAAAACAATGTTGTTTCTAATTCAAATAAAATAAATCTGAAAAAAAAAAAAAAAAGGAATTTAGGGATCATGACACTAATTGGTCTGAACTGGAATCCAGATGCAGATAAGGACGAGTGAAGAGCAAAGGGGTCCTGACCAGGCTGGTGAAATCCAAAGAAACAACTAACCTGAACATTGGGGAACTCTTGCTCCCCAGACTGGACTGGAAAGCAGAACAACCAAAGCATTTACTGTTACACTGATGAAATCACTCCATAAAAAGCTATAGGTTGTGATGGTTCCTCTCAATAACAGGGAACAAAGTCAGAGCTTCTGAACTCACTCAGTTTCCTACCACTTTTACAGTGACAGGCATCGTCCAAAATCTTATCCTATGATCTATTTCGACTTCAGAGTAGATTCACTCCAAAGAATAATGTTAGGCAGCCACCCAAAAGATGAGAGGCCACAGAAACTTCATGGCGGTCCTGAAGCCCCCGAATCTACAGAGTTTGAACAATAACTGCTGGATTTGAGGTAACACTCAACCTCAAAGGGAGCTTCTGAACTCCCCACAAAGGTGTAATGAGGCAGCTCAGAATGCCTGCAGGCAGCTACATCTTATCAGGAAAGCTGAAGCTCCATGCAACAGTGCTTCCCCTTTAATGACCAGGCCATGTTAAGGACTATGGCTCAAACTAAAATACAATTGCATTATGTCCTAAAACATACCTTCATACTCAGAGAGCACTCTCTTGATTAAATACAGGTTAGTTCTATAGTAAACCATTTTTCCTTACTGCTACTGGATTGTTAATCACAAATTCATATAACGTCAAAATCCTAGGTTCTGAACTTCAGAGGGAGAAAAAAAGGCTTTGTATATATTTCTTTCCAAAGAAAATGAGCCCAAAGTATGAACCTACTTCCATCTGTAGGGTAAGCACCAGAAACATCCACCAAAACTGCCTGGGTGGCAGGGCCAGAAGAAAAGGCAGTCTGAGCCTAGAAAAGAAAATATTTACATATACTT
The DNA here is from genome assembly GCF_003668045.3 of Cricetulus griseus. Taxonomy (NCBI): domain Eukaryota; kingdom Metazoa; phylum Chordata; class Mammalia; order Rodentia; family Cricetidae; genus Cricetulus; species Cricetulus griseus. Next base: position 154,150,397 of record NC_048595.1, read on the forward strand.
AAATGATTTACAAGTTAAATCTAGATAGAATTTCCCAAAAGAAATGAACAATTGAAGCTTTACTCAAAGTTTCATTTTAAATACTTCAGCAACCATTTATTTTCCAAAGGAAATCTATAAATAAAAAAAAATGTATCTTTTTTATAGTCAGTGCTTCACAGTATTCTGCAAATAAATCCACTGTATGTGCTTTCTCTATTGGTATTTGAGATGAAGCCTGATGTAGCCCAGGCTAGCATCAAACTCCCCATTTAGCTGAGTACTGCATTACCATCAACTCCTGATCCTCCTGCCTCCTCCACCTCTGAAGTGCTAGGTTTACAGGCATGTGCTACTATGCTCATTTATTTCATGCTGGGGTTGGACTGAATACCGGCCTTCACGCATAACAGACAGGCCCAGGCTATAAAGAGCTCGGAATTGAAAATGGTTCTAGGAGTATGTGGCACTGAAAGCCACGGCTTAACGGCTATTGCAAAATAATTTACGGAATATGAACTGCCAGTTCACTGCTGTGGTGCAAAGGGCCAGAAGACAAGAAGGAATGTAACATTCCTCTGTAACTTCTTGCCAGGGCATCTCAAGCAGTCACCCACCCTAGATAATGAAGCACAACAACTAGCCCAAAAGGCTGGACTAAGAGTGTTTTGAAATCTAACCAGAACAGAAGAGCCATACCCCACCTCTGCCCAGCCCTGTTCCATCTGCCAGTAGCTAGCTCTCTGCCCTGAACACTGAAGGTCCTTGAAAGGAATCCACTTCTCTTAAAGGGGCCAGCTGACGTAAACTGAAGGCCAGGAAAACATCTGTCAAAATCAACTGCCTTCTGTATTTCCACAGTGAAAACCCTCTACTAAAAGCCAACTGTGGTTAACTTAAGTTCAATTCCATACTCAGCTACTAAAGAATAACATGGACAAAGATCATTTTTTGCAATCTGTATGTTAATCCTTAATGTACTAATGTAATATTGATTGATTTTAGGCCAAGTATTTCAGATAAAAGCTTTATGAAAAGAGAGCATGTTCAGATGAACTTTGTGAAAATTACCACAGGAGGGGCAAAACTTAACACCACAGAAAAGGCAGACATTTAAAAATGACTAACCATGCCCCTCATAGCTTAGAAGCATCCCTCCTTGGCAGCTCACTGCACACTTCAGATGCTAAAAGCTACATGTAATATCCTTCCTAGACTGAGGCTGGAAAAAAACTGTCCTTGGAGCAATTTCCCCACCTAGTGCCACTGCATCAGTCCCTGGGACACCTGAGCTACTATTACTACCTGGTTCACTCTCCTTTCACCCCAGAATGGTATCAAGAAAAATGTACCAACTTTACACAAAACTATGACTATCTAAAGACTTACATGCATATTATATACTCCAACTTTTATGAGTTATATGCAATTTAGACTGTACTAAGAAAATGAAACATTCTGAAGACTGTAGAAATACTTAAAAGAAATACTATCTGGCTGGAGAGTGGTTCAGGGGTTAAGCTGTAGAAAGTATAGTGTTCGTAAAGCAGACCCAAGTTCAGTTCCCAGCACTGGAGCCTATGGAACCTGGCTGTTCACAACCATCTGTAACTCCAGCTCCAGAGAGACCTCTTCTGGTCTCACAGGAGTCTACACGCATGTGTCCATGGCATACACATGCATGCATGGGCTAACAAATATACAGAGAGAAAAAAGAATTTCTAGTCTTCTTGAGAAAGTTTAGTCTACAACAGACTTAGACATAGCAATACACCAACAAATGCATGCTTCCCATTTCATTTCACTAGTGAACATGTTATGAAATAATTCTTAAAATTAAAAGCAAACGTACCTGAATTACTTTGTCTACCTTCAAATCTTCAAGAGATGGATAAAGAGACATTTTTGCAGGTTTTTTCTAAAAGAAGAAAAAAAGTTTTTAATGTCATAGAAATATACACAGTATGTACGGCCAGCAATATGCACATAAACATGGACAGTGCTGTTTAATACAATAAACATGTAAGTTCAAAAGCCATAACAACAGGACTGGTTAAGGCATATCATAGTTGTTAACATTTAATAGTTGTTACCAAACTCCATCTCTGTTCCCATAGCTACCAAACTACATTCATCGTGGATTTTAAACCTTAACAAGAAAGGCTGCCTTAACTTCACAAGTTGTGAATATCAAAGACAAGAGGCATATGACTTTTGCTTAGCTGACACAGTGCCCCTCAGCAAAGCCAGGGTCAGGAAACGGGCCTTTCACAAGATCTATTACCTTCTAACAACTAGAGCCAAGAGCAAACAGTATGCAGTATCAGCATGTATGACAGCACTGGGAGAATACACATACGTACAAGGAAAAACTAACATATGCCATCTGTTTATTTTTTAGCAATGGTTTTATCTTGAGGAAACAGCTCTAAGAAGGAAATTATTACCTTTCATTTTAATATTTCTACGCTGTAACATTTTTTAAGCTACCATAAATAGCTTTTTTGCAACAATTTAAAATTCTCTGTAATATTGCAGACACACATTTTACATTTTGTTTAGACATTCTGAGATAAATACCCAAGACTTCCCACTTAGCCAAATAAAACAGAATGTATCCTAATTGTTAAAAGGTTTTGGCAAATTACTGAGCCAGCCCATCAACCTCCTACTTCCAAATCTATTCCTTATTTCCTGCTCTCCAAAAACAGAGCTGAAGCTCTTAGAAGACAGGATGCTGCTGCGTGTTCAGCAAGGGCAATCAGGGGCACAAAGAGCATCTCAGCCACGCTGGGCCACCATCCTCTCCAACCAGATCCCCACAGGACATGCTTCTCTAGCAGCTTAGCCCAGCTACGCTGAGCAAAAAAGCAACACAGAAAGCCATCAGGCTGGAGCAGGTAGCCCAGACCTTTTCATATGGCTTTGCAACAAATTCTAAATGTGACATGCTATAGTAAACACTACTGGAAGTGCTAAGGAGCACCTCACAAGGTATTGAGAACTATTGGAAGGCAGTTTGTTTCAGTGGTGCACTCTCTCAGTCCTAGTAGTGGCTACTTATTAAAACTAAAACCCCAATAGCAGACATGAGAAGCCCTCATTTGAGTTATTGGCCAGGGCTGTTGTGATGGCTTGAAAGAAAATGGCACTATTAGGAGGTGTGGCTTTGTTAGAGTAGGTATGGCCTTGCTGGAGGAAGTGTGTCACCATGAAGGTGAGCTTTGAGGTCTCCTATGCCCAAGCCATGTCCAGTATCTCAGTTCATTTCCTGTTGCTTTCTGATCAAGATGTAGGACTCTCAGCTCCCTCCCCAGCACCATGTATGTCTGCATGCCACTATGTCCTACAATGATGGTAATGGACAGAACCTCTGAATCTATAAGCCAGCCCCAATTAATGTTTTCCTTTGTAATAGTTGCCATGTCATGGTATCTCCTCATAGAAACAGAAATCATAACTAAGACAGCTTTCTAAGAGACTACCATAACATACATCCTATTGCTACTGCCCCTGGTTACCCCTAGGGTTGGAAAATATGTCCCTATTGCTGAATATAACATGCACTCCAGAAACAGGGCTCAGGGACTTCTGAGCTGGAACTTACCTGAATGCCAGCTCCCCAAGGACCAGCATTCATGGTACCAGAAGGCATCATACAAGCTTCCAAAAGAGGAAGACAACCAACAATCCCATCCAGCTATGATCCTATGAACCACATCAACAATCACTATAGCACAATAACACTTAAGGGTGTGATAGTGGCACATGTACCTTTTCGGTAACTAACAGACGCTAATTGGGACTTAAGACGTGAATAACAATAGGAAACCATGCCTGATACTGGAAACCTAGCTAACTACTCAGTGGTAGTGAAGTCATGGATACTGGAGGGAAACCTACTGGAGGAGATATTCTAAATATCTGTCCTTAAAGTGTAGTCTTCACTCATCAGCAAGGAAACTTCTCTTTGCAACAGATGGAGACCAAGACAGAAAACCACAATCAACCAAAATGCAGAGTTGTGGGACTCAGTCCCAATGGACACATCTACAAAACACTTTCCTAAGGCTCAGGGAACATTGTAGATGGGTTGGGAATACTGTAAGATTGTGTATTCTGGTAATGTCAGAAGTTACACCCATGAAGTCTAACCAACATGACTGAAAAATGAGCTGAATAGGAACAATAACATACCCAAGTGGACAGGAATTTACCAAATGTGGGCATTTTAAACAGGATTATAGAATGCATGGCCTGTTGTTTGGTTTAATTTACAATATATAATTTAAAGGTTCATCAATGTTATGACATCTATCAGTGACCTCTTAAGGCTAAATACATTACATTGTTTATATACCACTTTATGTTTATTCATTCTGGTCTGTACCTTGGGCCAATAATTAATAATAATAATGCTGTTGATAATGCTAACTCTTTTGCATTACTTGTAAGTAATATATATATATGCATATATATGCTTTAGAAGTTTTTATATAAAGATATGCCTTTAATTCTATTGATATATATACATATACATAGCTAAGAAGATAACTTGTAAATTAATATGGCAACTCTATATTTAACTTTTTTGTAAACTAGCAAACTAGTTTCTAAAAGGATTATACTGTTTTTATACTCTCAGAATTCTACTTCACTGCTATAGTCTGTGGTTCTGATAGTGGCAACTCTAGGAGTGAAACAGCATCTTACTGTGGTTGGAATTTCATTTCCGTAACAACTAACGAATGATGTTGGCTTCCTTTCATGTGCTTGGCCTCTTGAGGACCTTATTACACCTGTATCTTCTGTCTAAGAAGAAACACCCATTCAAATCCACTACCTGTTTATTTGACTACGTTAATATTTTTTTTAACGATAATAGTTCTGCTTATATTCTAGATGTCAGGTTCTTAACCTTTCAGGTTACAAAATCAATGGAGCTGGCTGGCTTATAAATACAAATTTATTTTCCAAAGTTCTGCACACTGGAAAGTCCAAGAACAAGGTAAAACATCACATCCTGTGCAAGCAGCTTTTCATTGTCTTCACATGGAAGAAGGATCAAGACAGCTCTATGGAGTCTCTGCTGTAAGGGTAAGTACTAGCTCCACTTCTAAGAGCAGAGCTTTTGAACCTCAGTCCCAAACACCCACTCTCATCTTGGTGCTTACAATGTTAAACAATGTATTTTGGAGGAGTGGATACATTCAGACATATCACATACTCCCATCAGATATGATTTCCAAATACTTTCATTTGTTAAGTTGTCCTTCATTTTGAGTGCCTTCTGTTGTAAAGAAGTGTTTTGTTTTGATAAAGTTAAATGTGTTTCCTCTTGGCTATTTGTGCATTAAATGCAACATTTAAAAAAAAACTAACTTATGGTCATTAAAACACTGTTTTGTCTAAGAATTTAATAGATTTAGCTATTATATTTGGATCTTTGATCTATTGTGAATAGTTTTTGTACACAGATGAAGCAGTGATCCAATTTAATTTTTTTCTACCTGGGCATCAAGACATTGGCTATCACACTTGGCAGCCTAGTTCAAAGTCAACTGATGGTTAAAGTATATCGTTGTTCCTGGTCTGTTCTACTGGTTTACTTTTCACCAGTACCAGTTTTGATTACTGTACCTTTGCATTGTTCTGAGTATGAATTTTTCCACACTATTCTTTTTTCTAAAATAATTCTTTTTTTGTTTGGTTGGTTTTTTGAGACAGGGTTTCTCTGTGGCTTTGGAGGCTGTCCTGGAACTAGCTCTTGTAGACCAGACTGGTCTCGAACTCACAGAGATCCACCTGCCTCTGCCTCCCGAGTGCTGGGATTAAGGCATGCACCACCAACGTCCAGCTTCTAAAATAATTCTTATGGTTATTCTATATCCATTTCAGTTTAGTGTGAATTTTAGAATCAGTGTTTATTATTATTATTATTATTATTATTATTATTATTATTATTATTATATTTTGATCTCTGACAGTTTCAGAGTGCATTCTGGTTACTCTCCCTACTCCTTTAACAAATTTTAAGTACAGAATTGGCATTTATAAGCATATACATAGATCTGAGGGCTGGAGAGATAGGGATGGTTAAGAGCACATACTGCTCTTGAAAAAGATCAGTTCCCAGCACCAATGTTGACAGTTTACAACTGCCTGTAACTGCTCCTTAAGTTGGGATCCAATGTGTTTTATTTTTGCTTGTCACTGATACTTTTTTAGTTTCCCCTTCAGTTTCTTCTTTTACCCTAAAAAGTATTCAAGGGTATATTTTGACTTCTACTTTCACTGTGGTCAAAAGGATGCTTGATATAGTCCTAAAATTGTTAAGATGTAATGACCTCACAGGTGATCTTTCTCAGGAGTATGATGTGCATGAAAGTGCCTTCTACTATGAAATGAATGGAATGTCCTGCTAATGTCTTTAGGTCCATTTGGTCTCAGTACTGCTCAAGTCCCCTGTTATCTTGCTAATGCTCCATTTGGATGTCCTCTCCACTATCAGAGCTCTGATAAGAAAATCCATTATACTGCTATTGTTTCACCTTTGGCCCTATTTCCATTATGTATTTGAAGAATCTGAGGGATATATGCATAAACTGTTTGCTTTCTAAGTGGGTGCTTTTAGCATTACACCACCACACCTTTGTTTCTGGACTGATGCCAGTGTTGTCAACCTTCCTAATGCTACAACCCTTTAATACAGTTTTTCAGGATGTAGTGACCCCCCACATCATAAAATTATTTTCATTGCTACTTTACAACTATGATTTTGCTACTGTTATAAATTGTGATGTAAATAGCTGACATACAGAATTCTACTATGCGATCCCAAGGGTCTTTTGACCTCCAAAGGGGTCATGACCCACAGGTTGAGAGCCACTGGTCCTATGCTTACTACAGCACAGGAAACATGTTCAACTCATCATAAAATAATAATATCTAATTCCAGCACTCAGAAGGCAGAGGCAAGGAGATCTTTGTGAATTTGAGATCAACCAGGTCTACAGAATAAGTTCTAGGACAGTCAGGGCTACACAGTGAAACCTGTCTTTAAAAGCCAAAAAAAGAAAAAAATAGTACTATCTATAACAAACTGGGAAGGACAAGTAGTGTTTTGCTGAGGTTTGAGTACTTCTATCAAATTAATGAACTTAGAGGGGAGGATCGGAAAGAAGGGCTATACCTTGGCTTATGCTGAAAGACATTAAAGACCTGGAGCAGTAGTTCTCAATCTATGGATTGGACCTCTTGGGATTCGAAAGCCCTTTCACGGAGGAGGTCACACCTCAGATATACTACATATCAGATATTTACCATAACAGCAGAAAAATTATACTTATGAAGTAGCAACGAAATAATTTTATGGCTGGGGTCACCACAACATAACATCACAACATCAGGAAGTATACTAAAGGGTCGCAGAATTAGGAAAGTTGAAAACCACTGGCCTAGAGGAAAAGGAAACTTCAGCAAAAGTTGATGAGTGAGTATGCTTTTATTTGCTGAGGAGAAATTGATCCAGTTAATCATTTATTTGGTTTACCATTTACACCTGCACTACCCTTCCGCTTTCAGTCTGTCTCTATAGCATCTCTTGTACAGAATAGACAGCTGGCTTTTTCCATTTGTTCATTAATTTCTTTGTCTTCTGCTGAGCAGTTTAGTCTTTGTGTGCTTGTAACTTCCTGGCCAACATTTTGTGGTTTGCTCTCTCGTAGCATCTTGCCTTGCCTTTCTTCTTACCATTCTCCCCCTCCCTCTCTCTCTCTCTCTCTCTCTCTCTCTCTTCTCTCTCTCTCTCTCTCTCTCTCTCTCGTCTGTGTGTGTGCTGTGTGTGTGTGTGTGTGTGTGTGTGTGTGTGTGTGTGTGTAGCTGTGCACTTCTGATTTGTTCTTATTTGCATTATCTAACCCTCTGTGGTTACTATGAGGAAGCTGACCGCCTGTGTGAGGAGGTAACAATTCTCAGCATTGTTACCTCTCCTTACATGAACCACAGGTTATAGGAATCGAACTCAGGTGGTCAGGCTTGCAAGACAAAAGCCTTTGCCAGTAGAGTCACCTCACGGACCCCATACTTATACCTTTTACAAATGAGCTCTGATGCTTTCACACATTTTGCTGGTGAACACCCTCTTAGAGGCCATTTGCTGGACTCCCTTTAGCACCTGTTAAAGGGCAGACCTGGTGGGACAGTCTCTCCACCGTTTTTTTTTTCTGTAGAAAACAGCACTACAGCTGTTTTGAAGGGCAGTTCTGCTACTTAGTGTACTTTGCAGAAGACTTCCCAAACTTTAGATACATAAACACTCTTCTTGGTCCTGTACAGGTTCTGCTGAAAACTCTGCCGTTAGCCCTTGCAGGACCCCTGGTACAGGATGAGCTGTTCTTCTCAACTGCAGCTCTCACAAATCTAATTTGTTAATTTGACACTTCTGATTTACTCCAATTTGCTATGTGCAGGGTTTCTTGACTGTCATTTCCTTTCCCCAGATTTGGGAGTTTGGGGCATATTCTTAAAGCAAATTTTCAGTCCCTTCTCTCCTCTGAAAGTTTCAAAAAGCTAAAGCTATGTTTAAAATACTGTGCTTCAGAAATCCTGAAAACAAAAATGCCTCTAACCTATAAGACCACTTGCCCAAGGACACTTCCTGGAGTGCTGGGGGCTTTTGTTCATGTAAAGTAACAAGTCACTTATTTTCACTTTTGTAAACAAGATTGGTTGTCCAACTGTCCAAGAAGTGCTTGATCACACACAGGCAGGAAGTGTCGTAGGCAGGACATATGCTTACCCCCTTGGACAAAGGTGGGAAGTATAGTAGCCCTGTGGGTTTGTAAGGTTTGCCTTTATAGGCACCTGACTATTTAATTTGTGGTCATTCTCTGGAAATTCCAGGTATGGACATGACCAGTGTCCATTGTCCTGGCCAGTATTTATAATAAAGCTTGCTTCAAAGTTGGCCCAAAAATTGTGGTAGTGGTCTTATTCTCACCTGGAGGGATTAACATTATCAGCATGATGGCCTATAAATCCTCCTCAAGTTCCGTAATTTGACAGATATACTGAAACCTGAGCAAAACACTACTTCTTCCTGTTTTTTATAGAGTGTACAAATGGAATAGAGAAGCAAGGAATGGGGGTGGGTGGGGCACAGGGCAGGAGCAGAGTGGCTAGCTGATCTTCACAAGCAGCTATGAGAAGACTCTTCCATCCCTGCATACTTGCCCTCACAGCAAAGACACTCCACACCCTCTGCATTATGATGGGATGCTCTTGTTTTGGGCCAATCTCTGACCCCAGTTGTGTTTTCTTTCTTCTTTCCACATTAACAATGAACTGAATAGTTTCTCCTTGGTGAAAAAAAGTATACTCCTTGATCAACTTTTGCTTAAACTTCTCTTTCCTTCCAGCCTCTGAACTTTGATCTACTTTCAGCTTGAGCCAAGGGATATCCCTTCTGGTCCTGCCCTCCAAGAACAGGCTGACTTCTCTAACTAGGATTTGAGTTTGCCACTCTACCTCCTACAGGTCCCTCTCACTGTTGTCCCTTTGTCTCCTTTGTGCAGCTAGCCAACCTTTTTGGGCTACACCAAATGAGATGTTCACAGATCTCAGGCATGGCATTTTCTGCTCTCACTATTGTCCTTTAGAACGAAGTCCCTTGTAACCCGAATCACCTTAACAGTCTAGAAGGCAGCACAGGGCAGATACCACAACCTGCTCCTTCCCTCAGCAACCCTAGCCTTCTACATATCCACCTCTGCACCTTCCACATGCAGCCTCAGTGCCCCAGCTCCACATATAACTCCTTCCAGAGCAGGAAGGAGTGCTGCTGACAGGAGTGGCTCTGAGGACAGAACTGGAACTTCAATGACCTCCTTCTGCAGGTCAAGACTGGTCACAGCCTCTCTATGGCCCCTTCTTTTTTAGATTCACAGAAGCAACAGTGTTCCAAAAATCCAACAAAATCACTCAAGCTAAGTGTTCACCATTACTGGGGGATGAAATCATAGGCATTTATCTTCCATACCACAACTGGAAAAACAAACGGATTCCTTTCAAGGAAGAAGTGGGTCATTTAATTACTATTTCAACAGCAAAGCCAATTATTAATCCAAATATAAAACCTGTGCCATGTCCCATTAACTGAGACTGAATCAGGCATTCAGATTCCAGGATACAGAACAGTTTGCCAGAAATTGTTCCCTGCTTCCTTTACTTTCCCCCCACCCCCCACTCCCCTACCTCCCTAGCCCCCCCACCCCCTGTCACAAGGGCTGAGTCTCTGATCTGATTCCAGGTGTCAAAAGTATTGAGCTTCTTTTGAAGAACTGTGAAACTATCCTTGACTGGAATTTTACAATGATCAATGTGAACTTAGAGAATTCTGAAAATATTACACCAGTGAAGAGTTCTCATTTTAATCCCTTATAATTCCTATTAAACCATCATGTGCCAACTAAGCCACAGAATTCTGCTTCTAGGCTTCCCATTCGAGAGTGATGGCATCACCACCCTTGGGTTACATCACCCAAGGCACCTGATGGCTCCTGGAGTCAAATCAGCACCCAAAGCCCTAAACATCTGCGGAGTTTGACTGCAACGTCTACAGCAGCTGCTCTGCTGATCTTATGCTTGGAAAGAACCGATGCTTTCAACCATCATCCCTCAAGCAGGTTTGGCCTACCCCATACTGGCTGAGACCACAATACTCCACCATTGCTTATGAAAAGCCCTGAACCCAATGCACCAGGAGGTTTTAGAAAACATCACCCAAAGGTAAATCTATTGAGATTTTTTTCTAATGATTTGGGTAATACCAGAATCTCTTCTAAACAAACACAACAGCACAAAGGACTACAAAAAATGTTATCTAGAAAGGACAGTTACTTTGGGTGGGACAAACAGAGTAATGCTTTCACTGTTGCACTGTCGTTCTGAGCCATCCTATTATTCCTAAAGGCATCTTAGGGCTTTTGTTTTTTGTTTGCTTGCTTGTTTTTTTAGCATCATTTGGGAAAATTAGTCACTGATGAAGTAACTTCCAGGGTAGCTAGGGCTGTTACACAGAAAAACCCTGTCTCAAAAAACAAAACAAAAAAGAAAAGAATTGTCTATCTGTCTCTCAACACCCTCAAAGCAATATGGCATTGCTTCCTTGGACCTTTGACCCACTCACAGCTCAATGGAGGGAAGTGATGTTTTGGAAAAACTGGGGTTTTGGTTGTTGTTGCTGCTGAGCATAATAAAATCTACAATTTTCCTCTTTCAGCCACAGTAGCAGAGGCAAAAACTAAAAGAGAAAGGTGATGCATGGAAGGCCAGCTGGTGTATGGTAGGCTTAAAGTGAAGGACCTGATGATATACACCGAGGTTTTCGATGATATCCTACTAGCCAAAGTTCTTCAAACCAACATTTTTCTATTTAGTAGGAGAAACAAGATTCTTCATGGCCCAGAAGAACTTGGTCCTGAGGCATTTTTAGAAAAGTCCTGACCACCATCTCTCACTAAGAGGGTGTTACAGTTTCCTTTCACAGCTCTATTTGTACTCCAGATTTACTGTGGGGGTTTGTAGAGGCCAACTGCAGACAAACATAAAAGAAAGGTTACCAGAAGGAACTAGTAAAGTAGACATTTTTTAAGATCAACTACACTGATTATTTAATGTTTATAAGCCTAAATAAAATTCTCTTTAAATAAGGAACAAAAATTGATACTCTCTCACCATTATCCTAAACCGCTCAAGTTATTAAAGATACTATATTTGACCAGGGAAATTAAAAAAAAAAAAATACTGTCAGAACCCATCGGTGGTAGTTGAGATATGGAATCAATACTGTGTTTTGATGACCCAAGTATAAGAAAAAACAAAAGGCAGTGATGTGCTAGAACAGAGATATATTTGAAATCTTCACAATGGTTAAAAGTCATGGATACACATTCTAGTCGATGAGCAGTTATCACCATCAGATCCGGCAAAAAGGGGGGGGAGGGATTAAGGGGGAAATGATATCATGCTCATTTTCAGGGACTGCCTAATTTAAAAGTGCATTTAATTGTTAATCAGCCTCTTCTTGTTCATGAGTTTGAAGTCCTCTTTAATGGTTCCAGCACATAGCTAAAATTGGCTTCCAAAGTTAAGTAACTTTGGTTATAATGGAGTGACTGTTTACTGAAACTTCTAGTCATTCCACTTCCTCACTTCCGGACATACACCACTGGGTCAATAATACTCACGTACCACGTAAGACCTACAAGTTTAAGAAACTAAATTGTTAACAGGATGGAAAGAAACATTTTCAGTCCTCAGCCTTAAATCGAGAAAATGAGTGTACAAATCTATTTAACGTATCATCTTTACCTTTAAAAAGCACAATTTACCAGGCCAACGGCTATTTTAGTGTAACTTTCGTTTTCAAACATTGCTCTTGGCGTAAAGCGTGCATGTTAAGAATTTCAAACACTACACTTTCTAAGTAATTTACCAAAGGGAAAAACACCGCTATATGTCTGAAGCCAGGACGAGAGGATCCCACACACTCACGGCTCCCCAACTGCACTTCGAAAACTGGAAACTTTCCACGACCCTAGCCTCCCTCCTCCCGGTATTAGAAGGAAATCTTCAAGGCAGAGCTGAGTCACCAGACCTCCAGGGACAGTTCCTGTACCCACACCCGCTGCAAGCCCCGTCCCTCCCAGGCTCTCCCCGCCCCCTCCAAGAGCCAAGGCTCAGCCGCTAACCGTTGTAGCCTCGGGTCGGTGCCCGCCCCGGCCGACCTGACGCCGCCAAGGACGCGACCAAGAACGGCCGAGTGCGGGTTGGGGGACCAGCCAGGCTCGCCTGGTGCCCCGAGCAACTTCCTGGACCTGCGGGCCCTCCCGGTCACTCACCTGCACCGAGGACGCGCTGCTCCAGCCGCTCGCTCCCTTGAGGCACTGAACTAGCGAACCTCACGGCCCGCCCAGCGCGTCATCGCCGCCCCCGCCTTCCGCTGCGCAGGCGCAGGCACAAGCGCCGTTCCCATGACAACGCGGCGCAGCCCGCCCGAGCTTCGGGCCCAGCATCCTCCACCAAGACCCCGCGCCCGCTGCCTTTCCCTGGGAGCCCCCGCGGCTTTTTACTACCCTTTGTTCCCAGAGCGAATGCTCATTGGCTGTTGACGATTACTCTCGGTATCGCACAAAAAATGAAAGCCACATCCTCATCTAAAAACACAGACTGATTTTGGCGAGTTGATGATGCCGATACGAGAACTCAGCTATGGTTTTTGGTCGACGTTAATCTGCGAAACCAGCACAACATTCCATGGCAGAGGCCATTACCTGAACGTTTCCTAGTGACGGATAGTGACAGCATTAACATGCAAGCAATTGTCTAGCTAAATTATTTAGCGTCACAGAAACTTGAAATTTTATCTCTAGTAACAAATAAAACAATAAGCACGAAACACATGACAAATATAATGAAAATTTGAACTTGGGAGGTCTTATGGCTTATCTGATGAGGAACTTGTAAAAATACACAACTGAAAAGGAAGAAATGCAGCTCTGTTCACAGATGGCATGGTTATCTATGTAAACAAAATAAACAGTATTAAGTAGTTACAACAAGGTTGCCTGGATACAAAGTTAATATACAAAAATCAATTACTTACCCATCTGCCCCAAATGAGCAATTGGAATTGGAAATTAAAAATACATCAAAATAAAATACTTAACTACAAACCTAGTTGATTGTAGTGTCTGTATGAAGGGAATCCCTATGATTCCCTATGATTTGAGGGAATCTGTGCCTGCAGAGACAGATTGTCTGATTAGAATTTCTTACTGTGGAGAGGTTGGGATGTTGCAAGTTGGGAGGCATGTTTACCTTAAGTTGGGCTAAACTCCGGCCCTCCAGAACAGCCGCCATTCCTTGCCGCCTGTGTACAAGCTAACATCCTGTGACATTGAATTAGCCAGCAGCTAGCTTCAACCAATACAAAATCTCAGAAGACCTTCAGAGAGCATCTTGAGCCTACAGAAAAGCTTCCCAGTATCCATGTATCTGTCTCTCTGATGTACCCACTATGTGTTTTACACTTGCCTTGATTTATGAATTTCTCTCTTCTGTAAAAGAACTACATGAAACTGCTTCCACGTAGGAACACTGGGTTTGGGGTAACCTAAATCTGTGCTCCCTGGCCCTGGACACTTACTGAAGGGACCAGCTCCCCATTTCAGCAGCGATGACAGTAATACGTGCTTGCCATGACCTTGTCCTAGTCACTAGAAGTCAGATGCCTGCCTCTCGACAAGGAACCAATCAGAAGTTAGCTGGTGGCGCTATGCTTTATGGCTCTGGTTGTGCTTTACGGACAAGTGCACAGCAATGATGCGCACAGCATAGCAACCACCCTGGGAGGGCCTATGGGCCATAACAACCAATTGGCCAATCAACACAGGGCAAGCCCTCCAATCCTGAGCCTGTGCGTACCTCTAGACACTCCCCTTACGCTGCCCTACAAGATCTCTCTGCAGCCCCTTCGAGCTGTCTTTGCTAGCCATCCGCCATGGCGGGTGGGTGAAAGACCCAAGCTAACATGGGGTTAGCTCGTTAAACAATAATAAAGCCTCATGCAGTTTGCATCAAGCTCTCAAGTCTGCCTGGTGATTGGGGTGACCGAGGTCCTGGGCTGAGACCCCGGAGGCCTGAGTTTTCCAGGGGTCTAACATTACAATGGCTCCAAAATAAACTCTTACGCTCTTTAAGATGAGAGCTACAGTTTTGTGTTGACAGAGGAATAAAAGATGCCATGTTTATAAGTAGGAAGAGTCAATTTTGAACAGATGCCAATTCTTTCTACCTTCATAAATAACATATTATCTCAGTCACAATCCTGTCAAGCCAGACAAAACCAAAAAACTGATTCCACAGTTTATAAGAAAAACCAAAGGACAAGACTGGCAAGATGGCTCAGTGGGGTAAGAGTGCTTGCTGCAAAAACCTGTCAACCTGGAAGGAGAGAACCAACTCCCAGTGTTGTCTGTGAAGCCACACTTGTGCTGTGTGGCATGAAAGCTCCTGTACACACACACACACACACACACACACACACACACACACACACACAATAATCTTAAAAGATACTGAAGAGACTCTAGTAGACTGGAGCATGGCAAATACAGCAGGCAAAACTTGCCCTTCCACCAACCCCTCTTCCTTGCTTAAAAATAAAAAACAAAAAAACAAACAAAAAAAACAATAGATTGCATTCCAAAAGATAGCCACCATAGTCTGTTCACTTATTTGGCCACTTCCTCCTCCTAAGGCTGACTATCAAGGTCCAGTTATCAAAGTACTGAAGTTCAGCAATCAAAAGACCCCTTTTGGTTACCCTAATTAACACGCCCAATCAAAACTAACCAACTGATCCTAACACAGGGTTTCCCCTTTTACCTTTATAAACATTTACCTATGGACCATGTCTGTCACCTCTCTATCCAGAGCCAGTCCTTTGTCCTACAGGGCAAATATCCCTTCCCCCTCTTCCTTTTCCCTTCCCTACCTCTCCCTGTTCCTTTCCCCTTCTCCCTTGCCCTCTATCTCCTGTCTTTGTCTCTTAATCCCTTCTCTGGGGAAAATAAATCTCCTTTGTGCTGTGAACTTGGTCTTGGGGTATCTTGTGTTGATACTGGTCTCTTGAGATACTGAAGAAAACAAAATATATAGCTTGACAGTGTCTTACTTTGGCTACAAGAACAAATTACCAAAGGCTAGATAGTTGAAGCAACAAAAACATTTCCCTCTGAATTCTGGGGACAGGGAATACCAAATTTTCAGATAGCTTCTTCTCAGTGCATCTGAAAGAGAAGAGAGAGGGTAGGGTGAGGGAAAAAGAGGAGAGGAGAAAGGGGAGAGAGGAGAATTCATGAAGCACAGTGCAGAATAGTCTTCAATGTAAAAATTTGGAGTTGGAGTAACACCCTGCTCAGAGGAGGACTCAACACAAAACTTCATTTGATGTTGTAGTTATCAACAGAGTAGATTTGACAGGCAAATGGAGCATAGAAGTACAATCAACAAATACACTGAATAGATCTTTGACAAAGAAGCAAAGTCTTTCAAAGGAAAAATTTTAAAATCTGTTCAGTGGTAGAAAAGCTGCCAGAATGCACACAGCTCTGGGGTTGACCCTGCTCCCCCAGCATCATAAAAGAGAAGATGAAGAGGAGAATTGGACAGCAGCCATTTTACTTTGGCTATGGAGAGGAGAGGAAGAGTGGGAAGGACATGAAAGATGAGTGGTTCTTTCACAGTGGGTTTCCTCAGATAAAGCTAAATGTGGATTTTAGATTTGAGATGGATTATTAAACTAAATTTAAAAATGCAACACTCTAAAACTTCCAGAAAATAATACAGGAGAAAAATCTATGGGAATTTGGGTTGGGGGGGGGGGGAAGCATTTAGATGCAACAACAAATGTACACTCCATGGCAGGAACACTGGACAAGCTGATCTTCATTAAAAAGAAAAGCTCTTGAGCTATGAAAGATAGTCCAGAGAAAACAGGGTAAGGACCAGGAAGGGGTAAAGGGGGTAAGAAAACACATCTGAGCAAGAATTTATCTTCCCAAGACACCAATGACACTTAAAAAATCCCAACAATAAAAAGACAATGAACTGGGTAGTGGTGGAGCATGCCTTTAATCCCAGTACTCAGGAGACAGAGGCAGGCAGACCTCTGAGTTCAAGGCCAGCCTACAGAGTGAGCTCCAGGACAGTCAAGGGCTACCCAGAGAAATCCTGTCTCTAAATAAATAAATGTTAAGAGTCATTAAAAACTTTACAAAAGGTCCGAACAGACATCTCAGGAAAGAAGATATTGATGAAGGAAATTTGTAAGATAAAATTCAGAATCCTATAACACTAGGAGACTGAAAATATAAAATGAAATCACAATATACATCTGGCAGAATGCAAAATTCCAATGTAGGGAGACACTGTAGCCACACTTTGTAGGAGCTAGCTACAGGTGTGCTTGAGGTTCAGGATGACATGTGGAGAGTTCTTAAGGGGGTTGCAGACACGTGGGGACCCCTGCTCTTTGGCCTCCCCTGACCACGCCCTGACAGGCATAGTCAAGCACACAAGTAGCTAGCTCCTAGGAAGCGCGGCTACAGTGTCTCCCTACAATCCAAAGCATTGATTGCCAACTAGAATGGAGGAGCACTCAGAAGCATAGCCACTGGACAGAAATCTAGAACTTTCTTACAAATCTAGCTGTAGTTTTCTCATACGTATCATTATCCACTCTTCTAGGCACTTAAATTAGCTGAAAAAGTTATGTCCACAAAACAACTGTGCATGAATATTTATATCAGAGTGATTCATATTTACCAAATCTGGCTACCAAGATGGTCTTCAATAGGTGAACAAAGAAACAAATGGAGTTTATCATTCAAACTTTAAAAAAAAAAAAAATGAGCTATTGGGCAAGAGTGATGGTTCCAGTAAAGTGCTTGCCTTGTAAGCCGAGACCTGAGTCTCACCCTCAGAACTCACATAAAAAGTTTGCGGTGCTGGTGTGGTGATGCACATTGTAATCTCAGCACTAGGGAGGCAGAGACAGGTAGATTCTTGAGGTTCCTTGGCCAGTCAGTTTAGCCCTAGTGAGTTCCAGACAGTGAGAGACCCTATCTCAAAAAAGGAGGAGCATGGTACCTGAGGAAGACATGATATCTATGTGTCTTAGTTAAGTTTCTACTGCTGTGAAGAGACATTATGACCACACAACTCTTATAAAGGAAAGCATTTAGTTGAGTTGGCGACTTACAGTTTCAAAGGTTTAGTCCATTATCATCATGGCAGTGTGCAGGCAAACATGGTACCTGCTGCATCTTGACTAGAATGCACAAAAAACCTGAATTGTGACATCTTGAGCATATAAAACCTCAAAGCCCACCTCCACAGTGACACACTCCCTCTAACAAGGCCATACCCACTCCAACAAAGCCACACCTCTTAATAGTGCTATTCCCTGTGAGCCTATGGGAGCCAATTACATTCAAACTACCACACTGTTGTTGACCTTCAGGGTTTCCATGCATGTGCACAAGTGTGCATATACACTGGCAAACACAGGTATATGTGCACATGCACACTCATGCATGCACCCTAATGAGCTATAAAGCCACAAAATGATGTGAGAGAAGTCACTGTGGCAGCACACAGAAGCAATGCCAATACTAAGGATGTAAGGATAGCAGGACTGTAAGTTGGAGGCCAGACTGGCCTACCTAGCAACAACTTATTTGAAAGAAAGACACTTAGATGAATTTTAGAGCCCAGCCTAAAATGACTGCAGCACTGTGTGAGTTCAGCAATATTAAATCCTAGACACATCAAAATTATAGATGGTAAAGATACCAGGGATTACCAGGAGTTGAGGAAGAAAGAGAAATGGTTAAGTATGTGAATTACAAGAGATTTTTTAGACATTTTTGTAATACCATAACAGTAGATAGATGATATTATGCATTTGTCAAATAACATTAGATAGGTGCATTGTTTTATGTGTGTGTATGTGTGTGATATGATTGTTTATATTTGATATACATGTATGTGTATGTAGGTACCTATGTGCTCTTTTTCAAGAGTTCCTATCACAAATCTTCAAAAACCCTTAAATGTAGCTTTCTGGGTGATAAGGGTCTTTATTTATGGCTGGACTGAAGTAAAAGGCTCTAAAGAGCTTCAGGCTGAGAGTAGTCATCAGAAAGAAACACCAAGCATGTGGCTGAACTTTCAGCCACAACCAAAGAGGAAAGGTCTGAAGTCTGAGTTCATGTACTTGGTCAGACCATGAAATCCCAAGTCAAAACCCTCTAGGCATCAAGGCTTCTGGAGCTCATGGTTGCTAGAGAGTATGATAACTTAGGCCTTCTCCACAAGGATAAAGGCCTTTGCCATTGGGATCTTCTGGACCTTAGCCTTGTACTTTTTCACCTGTTCAGTTGTATCCTCTCTCTCTCTCTCTCTCTCTCTCTCTTCATATATATATGAAGAGAGCTCTGTGAGTCATCCTAGCTAATCATTAAGCCTGAGGGGGTGGAGAGGTGGCTACCTACAAATAGATGCCCTTGTTAGAGAACGGTGTGAGCAGCATGAGGGAGTTAGGGCAATTTTGTTGGCGATCTTCACCAGATGGGAGTCTGTGGTGAAACAAAGCACTCAGTATCAAAGTTGAATTGAATACTAGAACATTCAGTTGGTGTCAGAGAACTGTTGACAGAACAGAACATACTATACAACACAGAGAGGGTTCTGATGAACACTGTGGTTTTCAGTTAATATTATATCAATATTTAGTTGTGAATTATACTACATGTATTGCTGCATGTGCAGAGTAGAGTAGACGGAGTGTTTGTGAACTCTCTGTGCTATTAGGGCAATTTTCCTGTAAACAGGAAAGACTGTTTTTTATATGTTTGAGTTTTTATACAGGATTTTTCTATATAGCAGTGGCTGTCCTACAACTCTGTAGCAGGCTAGCCTCAAATAAAACAAACTGGCCTCAAACTCAGAGATCCCCCCCCCCCCCGCCCATCCCTGCCTCCTGGGTTTAAGGTTTAAAGGCATGTGCCACTACAACTAGCTCAAAACACTGTTTTCAAGAATAAAGTAATACAAAACCAAAATAACTGTACAAACTCTAATAGGCATTTGAAAAACAAAAACAAAAACTCAGGCACTATAAAATAAAAGGAATCAATTAGCCTAGGAGTTCACTGATGCTTCCTTGGATTGTAGCTTTTAGCCTGAAGGGTAGGAATTAGCCAAGTGACTAATGGAGGAAGAGTGTCCCAGGCAAAGGGAAAAGCACATGCAGAAGCTTTGCAGTTGATGCACTGAACCTCAATATACAAAGCAGCTGACAGGCCCTCTGGTTAGAACCCCAGGATGAGAGATAAATAGGTAAGCAAGGTGAGGCTGAGAGCAGGAGGTGCTTGCTGAACACCAAGGAACATGATCCTGAGACTTTAAAAGCATGGCTCGCAGACTGTGTGTACTGACAAGTCTGCGTCATGACTTTGATGTGGTTTTACCCCCCAAAGGCAAGCTGATCCCCTATATGGCAGCATTAAGAAGCATTTGGAAGCTTTAAGAGGTGTGTCTAGTTAAAGGGGATGGACGATTGGAGCATTATCCTGGGAAGAAATTCACACCAGGCTTGTGGAATTATTCAGTTGACACAAAAGACCAAACTTCTCAATCCTGCTCTGGCTTCCTGACTGCCCATGTGATCTTTCCTTTCTACACTTGGTGACTTCTTTACGTTTTTAGGCCAAATTGTGACACAGCCAAGTAGTAGACTCACCAGAAGCTAAACAGAACTATCTGATATCTTGGACTTTCAGCCTCCAACACCATGAGCTCAATAAAGCTCTAAGCACCTGACTTCTGGTATTTTGTCATAGCAACTGAAAAAGGATCTAGTACAGGAGACTACTATAGCAATCTTTATGTTTCAATTACTGTGGTGGACATGTAGAAAATTCAACATGGAAATAACTTTAAGAAGAGGAGTTAGAAAGACTTAGTGATTGATTGGGTGTGGATTAATTATAGGGAGCTATCCAGATGACTGCCAATGTTCTGAGATAAACAAGATGTTTATAGTGGCTCAGTTTCTGAGATAAGGTACACTAAGAAGAGCACATATAGGAAGCAAGAACACTCTCTTGGTTCTCTCTCCCTCTTGCCTCAGTCATGGCACCTTTGCCCTCTTAGCTTTCTTCTCTTCCTCTCTTGACCCAGTTCAGTCTGGACTCTTCCACATGCCTCTGGCTGTACTCTCTCTCATATCCACAATGAAAACCTTCCCCTCGATCCTATCTTGGAGCAGTCATGTCCTCATTTTCATTCACACAGTAAATAGTAAATGAGGCATATGGATCAAGAAAAGAAACACAATCAGCCTGATATGTTGGCACATATCCCAATACTCAGAAGGTTGAGATAGGAGAATCAGGAGCCTAATTCCAGTCTGTGTCACATAGTGAGACTTTTGTCTCTGAATTTTTAATATGCATGACTCTTGCATTTGAATAATCTTTATGTAAATATAGTAAGATTAAAGTATTATTACTTTAGGACCAAACATGATCAGGCTAGAGCATCAATGAAGCAGCAATGAAAGCCCATTAACAGAACACACTCCTCTGGTCTAGAAATTAGGGTCTCTGGCACCTAGAAAGGCAGAACCGCTCCTAGGAAAGTGGGTTTACCTTAAGCCATGCTGCAGAGGCAGGCAGAATCTTCTCCTTTAGTGGGCTAATGTACTTTTAATTTCCAGAATTCCTGCCCCCCACCAGACTCTCACAGAGTACAGCCATGTTGCTTAACCCTAACTCTAACACATTCTATTGCTTCCCTAACACTTTGGGCTTTCCTCTTTCTCCAAAGCACCCCATATCTGTCATGTGTCTGCTGCCCCCACACAGCTGACACCAAGCCAGCTAAACTCAAGCAGCAGCGTAGCAGTGATATTTTCTCCTCCATGCTTCTCCTCTCAGTAGATTTGAGGTTTATAGTTTTCCTAGTCTGCCTTATTTTTCTTTTCAATTCTAATAAAACTGCCCTAAACCTCTGTTTGATTCCATCTTAAATTTCTTTTATTATTGGAATTAAGAGGTTACCTTGATTTCCTGGCAGCATCTGCTGAGCCAGAAGGACCCCCAAGATCCAGGAACAGCCACAGATTGACAACTGATACTAATTTATTTTCCAGAACATGTTTTTATTTAGGATTTTCAATAGCCTGGTGTAAAAGAAAAGTTCGTACATGTGTATATACCCTAGCAATCACCCTGGTAGGGCATGGCCATCCAACAGCTGCTTATAAAACCTCCTTAGCACCTGCCTCATGCTGTGCCTAAAGTGCATTACTGTTTATTTGAACAGGGTAAAACTGAAGTAATTATCATAAAAATCTAATCTTCAGAACCGAGAATTTCCTCCTCTGAATTTGCCTGGAGCCACTAAAATTAGCATTGCTGTTGCTTTTGCCACAAAGCTCAAAGAGTTGGCCATCGGCAGGTCACTTGTTCTGCTGAATGATGTAACTTCCACTTTCAAAAAGTCTCAACCACATGACAGGCAGCTTCCTGAAAGTCCTTAGATCAGCCTTTGTCCCAGAACTCCCTCCACCCACCCCCATCCCAACCCTGAAATTGCTAGTTATAGCAGCAAGATTCTGAACCCTTTGTAAACAGTAAGACCACCTAAAAACACTAACCAGCCACCCTACTCAGGAGGGGAAAAAAAGGCTCTGGCTCTGTTTTTCTTTCTTTTTTTTTTTAATAATTTATTTTTTACATTCCAATCCCAGTTCCCCCTCCCTCCTTTGCTCCCATTCCCTACACTCCCCCCTCCTCTCATCTGCTCCAAGGAGAGGATAAGGCCTCCCCTAGGAAGTCTACTAAGTCTGTCCCATCATCTCTTTGAGGCAGGATCAAGGCGCCTCTCCACCCCAACACCCCTGTGTCTAAGCTGAGCAAGGTATCTCTCCATATAGAACGAGCGCCACTATTCAGTTTGTGCATTAGTGTTAGGTCTTGGACCCACTGCCAGTGGCCTCATATATTGTCCCAGTCACACCATTGTCGCCTATATTAAGGGAGTCTAGTTTGGTCTTAGCAGATTCCCTATTTGTCAGACCTGAGTCAGTGATCTCTCACTAGCTGGGGTCAGCTGATTCTGTGGGTTTCCCCACCATGGTCTTGACTCCTTTGTTCATATTTTTGCTCCTCCCTCACTTTGATTGTACTCCAGGAACTTGGCCCATTAGTTAGTTGTGGATTTCTGCATCTGCTTCCATCTATTTCTGGAAGAGGGTTCAAGCTTCTCTGGGATTATGAATTGTAGGCTGGTGTTTTTCTAATATATGTATTTTTCTGAGAATTTCATACATAAATACAATGTATTTTGACTATATCCCCCTCCAACTCATCCCATCCACCCCCCACCAACTTCATGCCCTCCTTTGTATTTTTTATAACTCAATCAGTCCAATTAGAGCTCCCGGTAAGTACATGGGTCTAGGGCCACAAACCCAAGCATGGGCAATTTCACTGGTGCCGAACCTTTTAAGAAAACTGACTCTCCCTCTCCCAGCAGTCAGCAGCTGCCAATAGTTCCTCACTAGGGGGTGGGGCCTTGTGAGCCCTTCTGCTATTTGTCCTGGAATCGCCACTGACCAGATCTTGTACAGGTCATAACCAGGCAACTGCAGCTGGTGCTCATCCTAGAGAATCTCATGGAGAAGAGAAAATGTCTCTGAAGACATCACATTGTCTATTGAATGGTGCCCCGAATGCAAGGGCTCCATATTTAATAAGAACATTGAAGACTGGCAGAGCTGATCAGAGAAAGAGTGCTTGTCTACCACATGCAAAGCCACAGGTTCAATGAATAAATAAACAACACAAAGAATATCAGAATAGATCAGTGTGTAAACCTTAAGTATTTGTGAAGGTGAATAATTATTCCTTAATATCATTTAACACATGAATTCAGCAGAGATGACACCCATGTAAGTTATAAAGTCCCCGTTGCTAAACTGAACATGTTACAAGGCTATTTTTAAAGTTGTTCTAGCATAACGTATGTTTCACTGTGAAACATATGTATAGAGTCACATGACCTCTTGTAGGTAGTAAAATCATTGTTAATCAATGCAATGTATGTTCAACACAAGTTGTGCAATATAAGTTAATTATGCAACACTTGAATCCCAAACCTTTCTTGGAACCCTCTTTCAGAAGTACACAGCCACACCCCTACATCAAGCACGCCAAGCAAGCACTTTAACGCTGAGCTGTATCTCTAGTCTGGCTTCTGCTTCCCTAAGAAATTTAAATTTTCTTAGTTTTGAAATTATCTTACCTCTAAAAAATATTTTTAATATATAAAAAAGTTTAAGACAGTACTAACATGACTTGTGACTTTTTCTAAAAAAAGGAGTTTTATTTATTGCATAAATTGTTAGTGACTCATTGTGTTACAAAACTCTGTCTTCTTGAGTTGGCTATCATGAACAATAAAAGGAGAGAAAATTTAAACTGTATTAGTCCATTTGAAACAAAATTCCTTTAACAAAAAATAAAAAGAAATGAAGGATACAGTATAGTAACTTTGATATTGCCACATTAGTGAACAGGATGCAATGCACCAGTGTTCAAGGCAATTTTTACAGGAATACTATAATATCTTATGGCCATTTATATTAATCTTAAATTTTAATAATCTCTGAACTATTTACGAACACCTGAATAAAGTCACTAACAAACATGAACACATCTGTCCTCTGTTAGATGAGTGTCATGTTGACAATGGTGCTATCATTTATTGACCTGTTCCTTTCTAGGACATGGCCAGAACTCTTTCAGTGTGCTAACCCTTTTGCTTTCAACTGTGGAATTCTCTCTGGGACTCCACTCTAAGTTATGAATACACACGCCCTTAGGAAAGGTGCCTTAGTCTCATTTCCAAGTTACTTGGGGCAGAGCATGCTCCAGATGCTTAGCCTCTATGACACAGTTATTTACACGCCCAGGGGAACACAACATTTCTGATCATATTCCTATAGAAAATTATATAGGTCTGGATGAAGGATGTCCTTCTGTATGCTTTGAATATGTCTCTCTTATTGGTTGATGAATAAAGCTGTTTCAGCCAATGGCCAGGCAGGATGTAGCCAAGCAGGAAGTATAGGTAGGGCTACCAGACCGAGAATTCTGGGAAAGGAACAGAGAGAGAAGCCTCTAGGAAGACACCATGTAGCTACCGGGAAGATAGGACTTCGAGCATTCTTCATTAAGCCAAGACCATGTAGAGATACATATATTATAGAAATAGGTAAATAATTATGAGAGAGCTAGCCAATAAGAAGCCTAAGCTATCAGCCAAACAGTTTACAATTAATATAAGCTTCTATATGTTTATTTGGGACTGAAGGACTGCAGGACCAGGAGGGTCAGAAACTTCAGCCTACAAGTTCTTTTATTCATTAATTTTCCCACGTGTAGATAATTGAACAACCACACTAATTTGACCACTGGATCTTAGCCATGCCCTTTAGCTCTTGCTACAGCCTTTGTAAGTTTTGACTTTTTATCGGGAGTGGTCTTTTCTTCCTGCTGTCTCTTTTCATCTGCCTGAGAGCTGAGCTGGATTTGCTTCCGGTTATCTTTGACACTGGAGTTTCAGGTCTGTAACAACCATATTTTCTTTTTTCTAAAGCCTATAGTATTTTTTTCCATCTTAACACTTGAAGACTTCAAGTTTCTGTGATCATGGTGTCTGGCAAAAAGTAAGTTGAGACACTTTTCTTTGCCTGTTCAAGTTTAGTTAGGAGCTGTAGCTGTCCTGTGAGAAGACTGGACCTCCTTTGCAACATCTGCAGCTACAACATCTAACTGCTAAATCTTTAACTTGGGATTCCTTTTGTCAATAAAGATGCTTTTAAAAAACTATATCATGAGGTAGCTCAAGACCACCAAAGGCTACAAATGGAGGCCAGAGAACCCAGTGCTGCTGGCTTTGTGTGAAGACTTCATTCCCTTTTAAGGGTTTTGAACTCTTCCCCAATAACTGGCCCTGTGAAGGAGCCCTATATCTCAGTACACATAACTGGCCCAGTACACAGCAGAATGTTGCACACACACACACACACACACACACACACACACACACACACACACACACGTGTGTGTGCATATGGGCATATGGGCACATACCCTCCTCACATAAACATACAAAGCATTATTCTTAGGATTTAAATCCCAAGAGCAATCCCAGGGCCCATAATCCATTCTACATAGCAAGGGAATGCAAGCACTCTCAATTGTCTTCTTTTGCAAATCAAGTTAGCACTAAACGTTCAGATCCTCACATATTATTTATCTCAATGTCTACCAAAAAGTTAGACATCACTTTGAAAGATCCCCGGAGACTCAGGCCCCCAGGATCTCAGCCCAGGACCACGGCCACCCCAATCACCATGCGGAGGCAAAAGCTTGATGCAAACTGCGCGAGGCTTTATTGTAGTTGTTTAAAGAGCTAACCCCATGTTAGCTCAGGCCTTCCATCCATCCACCATGACAGATGGCTAGGAAAAACGCTGCGAAGACACTGCATAGAGATCTTATAGGGCAGTGTTGTTGGGCCCTTCCCCCATAGGGGTCTGCTGACCAGCTTGTGACTTGGAGCTTACCTAGCAAATACATCCTGTTTTCTTCCTTCCTTGAAGGCCTGAGTGCAAGTTCCTGTTATCCTATTATTCGCCCATTTGGGATTGCCTGATGGGCCTGGGAACCTGAATTTGTGATCTGGGTAGTTTTCCACCATGCCTGCTGACTGATATATAAGCCCCCACTCTTGTTGGAATAAAGGGTATTCTCCCTGAAAGAAAGACCTGCGGTCTTGTCTTTATTTAAATCCTCAAGCCCCTCCCCCAATACTGTGGAAGTGTTGTAGTGCAGGTGCTACACAGCATAAGGGGAGTGTCTAGGGATACGCACAGGCTCAGGATTGGTGTGCCTCCAGGCTAAAGCCCTGTGTTGCTTGGTCAACTGGTTGTTATGGCCCATAGGCCCTCTCAGGGTGGTTGCTATGCTCTGCGCGTCATTGCTGTGCACTTGTCCGAAAAGCACACCCAGAGCTGTAAAGCATAGCACCACCAGCTAACTTCTGATTGGTTCCTTGCCACGAGGCAAGCGTCTGACCGCCTAGTGACCAAGGTAAGGGCAGGGTAAGCACTTGTTACTGTCACGGCTGCCGAAAGGGGCAGGCATCTGACCTCCTAGTGACCAAGACAAGGTCAGGCAAGGTTATCCTATCCATTTCGGGAGCTGGTCCCTTCAACTTTTCTTATACTCAAAACTATCCAGACATATTATGCCCTCCCTTATTGTGGTTTTAGTTCCTTCTATTTCAGTTATTGATAATAACAACAATGTTAACAGAAATTACTAGAAATAAATAATTCAACTTTAAGTTGTTCTTTTGAGTGTGAAAGAACTCTCAGACCATCTGCTCTATTGTTCCATCCAAGACATGAGTCACCCTGTTCCAGTGCATCTGTGCGGCGTATGCCACTTACCTACTAACCCTTTGTAGTCCCCACAGACTGATTGTGAGACACTGCAAAGTGCATTCTTCACTCTTCCACATGAATTCAACAAGATATCAAGGCCTACATCATTTACCTCACTTCTCACTTACTCTCAGCATGGGCAACATGGCAATGGTGTGGGTATCTGTGTGTCTGCTACAGGATATCCAGGGAAACATGAGTAAGCAATAAATGTGATTGTTATGTAACTTATTATGTAACCAGCTCTGGCAAGATGCCACTTTTGTGTGATAGCTTATAAAATGTCTATAAAGGTACATGCTCGCATCTCCCAGTGGATCCAGGCATCCTTTTAAATCTCCCAGCTCTGCATGACCCCAACTCCTCACCTCAGCCTCACCATTTGGTAGAGGCAGCAGTGTAGAGCAGAACCCCAGAAATAAATGAACCATCTTCCACAGTGGTTGAAGGAGGCATTTAGGAGTGTGGTGGCCTTTCTTGCCTACTGAACCCCCAGTAGAAGGCTAGATGAGTGCAGAGGGTCCTCATCCTGGGGAAAAGCTCTGGGGGTCTGGGTGGATGCCCTGATGGGAAAGGAACAGATGGCAGCAGAAAAGATATGCTGGCTGGTCATAGAGGTTTGTCACAAAGATGCCCTGCAGTGGGAAGTCAGTGAGTAAGTAAGAGCTAGAATCCTGGGAATATGATTGTAGCACTAGCTCCCTAGGGACCCACCATCCAAGGGGAGGCAAAGTCTGAGGATATGCCCCACCTACTGTTGCAAGCTTCATTGGTAATTAAGCAGAAGGTAGAGGTAGAGCAGCCCCTGAGTCAGTGTGGTCAAGCCCAAGGCAGATGACAGCCACAGTCACACGCCCTACATTCCCTGTAATCTCACAGAGCTGCAGCTGGGAAAGGAGGACAGAGTCCAGGGGAGCCAGTCTCTCCTCACTGCTGCACCTCTGCAATGAAGGTGCAGACAATGGACTGCAGAGTGGGTGGAGAAACTTACCTTGTCACCACCCACCTCTCCTAAGGAAATATTTGCTTGTCCTGAGACCATAGAGACTCAGAGAACACTTGGTAATGAGCTGGATTTTTAACAGCTGGAACTTTCCTGGTATGGTCTGGTGCTGGCAAATTGCCAGGGCTTATGACTAAAAGGACTTAGCACACTGTCTTTATTCAGATCATAGCGGATATGTTTGATGTGAACTCCTGTGGCCCTGATATGTGGCATTTCAGCACCAGAATGAGGGGTTTGACTGTTGTCACTCTGGAAGTGCATTTGGGGCTTTGTCTGCACTACTATGTGGGCCAGCATATACAGGAAGTGACCATAGCCCTGGGCAGCATGGGAAGCCAGAAAAGAGGTAGAACACTATGATCTATCTAGATGACTCCCAAGGAGGAGAAACAGGCTAAGTCACTCTCCAGGCAGAAGTCAGGAGCACAGATGTGGGTAGAGCTTATTCTAACTGGAATGGATCACCAGCCAAAGGAGGTGCTGTTAGTCCTGTGGAACCAGCTGAAGCCCCCTTCCTCAGTGGTACCAGAGTCTCTGTAAGGAAATACCAGTGAAGTCTGGGCCAGTAGGAGTATGAAAGCTATGTCCCACTACTCTCTATGCATAATTCTTGTCAACTAGTTGCTGGCTCCATTGATGCCCCCCATTGAAGGTTAATTTTATTAACACAGTCTCGAAACTTCACAACAGGCATTTCTGTGGGGGCATTTTCTTGATGAGAACCCAGTCCACAGTGGGCTGATCAGGGACTGTATAAGAAAGAAAACTTAGCAATCCATGGAGAGCAAGCCAGTAAGGAGAGTGCGTCTGTGGTTTCTTCCCTTCCCCTCAATGATGGACTGTAAAGTGTAAGGAAATAAACCCTTTCCTCCCCAAGTTGCTTTTGACTGTAGTATTCACCACCACAACAGAAAGCAAACTGGAACAACAGGGATAATAGAGATGTATAATGGTCTGCTAAAGGACAAGTTGTGTGTGGGAACAGATCACCTGTCACTCAAGGAATGGAAGATCTGCCTAGATGGAGCAGTACATATCCTAAATAAGCTGTCTGGGAAGAGCAGGCCACTCCCATTTGAGGTTCTGCTACAGAAAGCATGGCGTTCCTTGAGAATTCCTTGAGGGAGGACACTAAGAGGGACATAGATCACCCTGGGAATGAAAAGTAGATGAGATCTCTTGGGTAAACTGGGATGGGGGGTTGGTAAAAGGTAGGGGATGAGGGATGAGAACATGAGGGAACAGGGTGGTCGAGTTGGGGGAGGGATAGAATGGGAGACCAACGAAAGAGATATCTTGATAGAGAGAGCCATTATGGGGTTAGGGAGAAACATGGTGCCAGGGAAATTCCTAGGAATCCACAAGGATGACCCCAGCTAAGAATCCTAGCAATAGTGGAGAGGGTGCCTGAACTGGCCTTCCCCTGCAATCAGATTGGTGAATACCCTAACCGTCATCATAGAACCTTCATCCAGTAATTGATTGAAGCAGATGCAGAGATCTACCTCTATTCTACTCCCAGGCTGAGCTCTGAAAGTCCAGTGGAAGAGAGAGAGAGGAGGGATTATATGAGCAAGGGGGGAGGGATGGTCACGATCATGATAGGGAAACACAGAGACAGC